>NW_027507788.1:228631398-228666436 GCF_037356315.1 Lithobates pipiens
TTATGTACATGGGAGGAGCCTGTGATACTTATGTACATGGGAGGAACCTGTGATACTTATGTACATGGGAGGAGCCTGTGATACTTATGTACGTGGGAGGAGCCTGTGATACTTATGTACATGGGAGGAACCTGTGATACTTATGTACATGGGAGGAACCTGTGATACTTATGTACATGGGAGGAGCCTGTGATACTTATGTACGTGGGAGGAGCCTGTGATACTTGTGTACATGGGAGGAGCCTGTGATATGTACATGGGAGGAGCCTGTGATATGTACATGGGAGGAGCCTGTGATACTTGTGTAAGCGCTGCGTAAATTGCTGGCGCTATATAAATCCTGAATAATAATAATAATAATACATGGGAGGGGCCTGTGATATGTACATGGGAGGAGCCTGTGATAGAGGACTCTGTGATACTTATGTACATGGGAGGAGCCTTGATATGTACATGGGAGGAGCCTGTGATACTTGTGTATGTGGGAGGAGTCCTCTGTACATGGGAGGAGCCTGTGATACTTATGTACATGGGATTTTTATACTTTGTTATTTTTAATAAATTTGCAAAGATTTCAAACTTCTTTTGCGTTGTCATTATGGGGGATTGAGGAAAATAAGGAATTGTATCCATTTTGGAATACGGCTGTAACATAACAAAATGTGGAAAAAGTGAAGCACTGTGAATACTTTCCGGATGCATTGTACAAAAAAGTCAACTTCCAGCTCTGAGAAAACCATTAGGGGGTGATGCCTGTGGCTACATATCATACCAGTATAACCACTTGAAGTCCAGTGATGTATGGGCATGTCGCTGGTCGGCAAGGGGTTAAACGTAACAACAATGTATCCAAGGAGCTGCCTGACTGGATACAGATTGATCGGACGTCTCATCGCTGACACTGAATCTCCTTCCCCAGCTAAACGTGCAATTTCCTGACCCAACTAATGACCTGGCGTCAGGGCCGGTGATGGACTATTCTGTGCCCTAGGCAAGACCAGCTTCTTGGAGTTTTCTCACCTCCTTGCCAACGTTAGCTCCATGTGTAGACTGAATGGGGAACTGGGAGGAAGTGATGTCACACGGCTTGCGCGGCGTCTCATTGGCTGGACACCTCTTCTTCATGGATTGGCTGGAGTTTGCAGGATCTGAGCTTAATCTCCAGCTAACATTATCCAATACTGCAGAGGTATGCGGAACGCACGTGTGGGGGACACAACAGCTATCAGAAATTTTGGGGCCCCTTACACAGCTTTAGGTCTGACCCCCTTACATCAGAATTGACCCCTTTCATTAGAGTTCCCTTATATCAGGGTCCCCAGAGTCCCCCTCCTTTCATCAGTGTTCCCAGAGTCACCCCCCCCCCTTACATCAGGGTCCCCTCTCCTTAAGCCATGGTCCCCAGAATTCCTCCCTTACATCAGGGTCCCCAGAGTTCCCCCTCCTTAAATCAGGATCCCCAGAGTTTGCCCTTACATCAGTAACCCCACTTTCATTAGGCTCCCCAGAGCCCCCCTTACATCAGGGCCCCCCCCCGGAGCCCTCCCTCTTTAAATTAGGGTCCCCAGAGCCCCCCCTCCTTAGACCAGGGACCCCAGAGTTCCCCCTTATATCAGAGTCTCCCTTTCATTAGGATCCCCAAAGTAACCCCCTTACATCAGGGTCCCCATAGCCCCTCTTACATCAGGGCCCTGAAAGAGACCTTCCATCAGGGTCCCCAGAGACATCCTCCCCTTTACATCAGGGTCCCCTCTCTTTAAGCCATAGTCCCCAGAGTTCCTCCCTTACATCAGGGTCCCCAGAGTTCCCCCTCCTTAAATCAGGATCCCCAGAATTTGCCCTTACATCAGTAACCCCACTTTCATTAGGCTCCCCAGAGCCCCCCTTTACATCAGGGCCCCCCATAGCCCTCCCTTACATCAGGGTCCCCCTAGAGCCCTCCTCTTTAAATCAGGGTCCCCAGAGCCCCCCCCTCCTTAGATCAGGGACAACAGAGTTCCCCCTTACATCAGAGCCCCCCTTTCATTAGGAACCCCAAAGCAACCCCCTTACATCAGGGTCCCCAGAGTCCTCTTACATCAGGGTCCCTAAAGAGACCTGCCATCAGGGTCCCCCAAAACCCCCTAAAGCCCATTCACTTTCAATAGGGTTCCCAAAGTTAGAATGGAGGAGCAAAGTAGGGTGAGGAGAGTGGAGAGGTGTAAGAGAATAGTTGGGGTAGTGGAGGGGGAGGAGGGAGTATTGTGAAGACCCCATTGCTGACATCAGGATCCGTTCCATCTCATTGCAGCAGTCGGCTACAGGACAGGTGGAAGCTGGAAGGCTGGGCACTGGGACTGGATAGGTTTGGAGTAGGAACTTCCTCCTCCTCCTCTGAATGCAGGGGCAAGCATGTGAATGGTTGCTAGGACATGGGCGGTCCTAGCAACCAAACCCTAGCAATGAGAACAGCAGGCAGGGGTGGTGGTGGATGCTGTCAGCCACTGTACATGTAGGGACAGCTCTGATTGCTGTACAGCCTGCGCTGTTGCTGAGCGGCGCAGCTGTGGCAGCAGGGACACTGACGGGGTATTTGGGCAGGATGCTCTGGGGACAGGGGGAGGTTTGGACCCAGCAACAACTGGCTAGAGGGCAGTTCACCCCAGGCGGGTGCCTAGTTCGCCTAGTAGGACCAGCCCTGCCTGGCTTTCTGATCGTCCATCTCCTTCGACGTTTGCCTTCAGGCAGAGAAAGGAACACAATCAGTTACCACAAACTGTAATGACCGAAGCCCCCCCAGGGAGTCACACTTCACCCCTCTACAAGGCACCACAAAAAGTCCATCCCTGTCAGAAACGTGAGCTCCACTGGGATCCAACTGTAGCAGTCCCCAGGGCCGGGACAATGGGTGGGCAGGAGGCTGCCCCCGGCGCAATGGTATATTTCAGGGGTAGGGGGCACCCGGAGCCTAACCCTAAGGGAAAGGGGGGGGTGCAGTTTGGCATCTTTGCCCTGGGCGCTGGATGACCTTGTCCCGGCACTGGCAGTCCCAATGCCTGAAACTTTCTCCCATAGATCCCTCTTTGTCTAGTAAGATCCCCCATCATCCCTGACTAGCTGAACAATAATAATAATATAATAAAGTCTCTCGGACCTTTGACCTTTCCAGGTTTCCTGAGGGCCCCTGACTTGAACAGTTGCAAACAAACTGGATGTCCGGCAATAGTAAGCTCAGCCTCACGTACAGTACAGTACCCGTCTGTGGTGCTGGAGATGGTGGCCTCCTGTACAATTCCCATCCAGGCACCCCTGGTGGTGGAGACAGGGACTGCTAGTGCAGAGGAAGAGTGCAGGTGCCAGGAAGTTGGACAAGTCAACTTGAGTTTGACATTTTTTTTGAAAGCCGATGGCGTGCAAAACACACTCAAAAACGTCACCCGGTGCCAAAAAAAATGTGCACACACATAGGGAGTGATGCACAAAAAAGTGCAACGGGTACACAAGCCCTCTGAAATCAGAGGGCCTTGCCCTGAATCTCCCGGGGCGTTAGGCTCCTGACAGGGACAAGGGTACTTAAAACATGGTCTGGCACAAGAGGCAGGTGCCAAAAAAAGCGTGCTATATGGTGCAGTGACCATGGTGCCCAAAATCAACGTGACCCTCACTCACAGTGATTTTTAGGCACCCCTGGACTGCCACTCCAGGGGGCACATACTCCAGAGGCTTTCAAGACCTCCCTGACCAACAGCCCAGACCACAGCAGCCCCCACCCCAGGCAGGAAGGCATGAAGTTCTGAGAGCTTGGTGAGAGCCCTTTGCCATCAGGCTGCACCGTCACTCCCATCACTCCCATCACTCCTACCTAATTACATTCGGGAAGTACTAGCTGCTAATTCCCCCACAGCTAGAGAGGAGCCGGTGTTCCCTCCCGAAAAACTGTCCGGGGCTAGAACTACCCCAATCCAGGCCAGAAGGACAGGTACCCGACCCTCAGGGACAGACCAATAGCAGCACCCATCCTCACCAGGGGCACCCTTCTGGACGGCTCAGACTTGAACATGCACCGGCCCCCCAGTATCCGTCGGGGCAGGGCGGTGTGAACCCTACCGAAACCGCCCTTCCAGGTGCTAATTATGCCATTGGAAGCGCTAGCCCTCCCCTCTCTATAGGGGTAGCACAGCGCCTCCTTTGGTAACGGATAAGAACAGATACTACCCTTGATCTTAGCCAAAAGAGTTTGGAAATACTGAGGTCGGATGAGCAGAAGTGAGTCAGGTCACAAGCTGAGGTCAGTAACAGGCAGGCGGATAGGTGCAGAATCACGAGTCCGGGTCAGAGAGAGGGAAGGGTCAGCAATGTGCTGGCAGTGAAGTTCAAAATCAGCAGGAAGAATCTTGGTGGAAAGTCGGGGCTGAGGTCATGAACACGGATGAGCAGCAAACACGAGCAGGCGAGGGAAATCCAGAGAAGAGTCAGATGTAGCCGGGTCAGTAACAGGGTCTAGCAAGCTTTAGAGAACTCGGGTCACAGGGTATGAGCTGAAGACCATCCAGCAATTATATCAACAGGCCTGAGGCAGGGCCAGATTAGGAGCATCATGGGCCTGGTGCTGAGGATTTTGGTGGGCCTTTTTATGGAAAAAAATATGAAAATGCAAACAATTTTTCGCTAAAACAAATGAAATATACTCTCACCTGTCACCAGATACAGCGTGTCACTTGCCACCCGCAGCCTGTCACCAGATACAGCGTGTCACTTGCCACCCGCAGCCTGTCACCAGATACAGCGTGTCACTTGCCACCCGCACCCTGTCACCAGATACAGCGTGTCTCTTGCCACCCGCAGCCTGTCACCAGATACAGCGTGTCTCTTGCCACCCGCAGCCTGTCACCAGATACAGCATGTCTCTTGCCACCAGCAGCCTGTCACCAGATACTGTGTGTCTCTTGCCACCCGCAGCCTGCCACCAGATACAGCGTGTCACTTGCCACCCGCAGCCTGTCACCAGATACAGCGTGTCTCTTGCCACCAGCAGCCTGTCACCAGATACAGCGTGTCTCTTGCCACCCGCAGCCTGCCACCAGATACAGCGTGTCACTTGCCACCCGCAGCCTGTCACCAGATACAGCGTGTCTCTTGCCACCAGCAGCCTGTCACCAGATACAGTGTGTCTCTTGCCACCCGCAGCCTGCCACCAGATACAGCGTGTCACTTGCCACCCGCAGCCTGTCACCAGATACAGCGTGTCTCTTGCCACCAGCAGCCTGTCACCAGATACAGCGTGTCACTTGCCACCCGCAGCCTGTCACCAGATACAGCGTGTCACTTGCCACCCGCAGCCTGTCACCAGATACAGCGTGTCTCTTGCCACCAGCAGCCTGTCACCAGATACAGTGTGTCTCTTGCCACCCGCAGCCTGTCACCAGATACAGCATGTCTCTTGCCACCCGCAGCCTGTCACCAGATACAGCGTGTCACTTGCCACCCACAGCCTGTCACCAGATACAGCGTGTCTCTTGCCACCAGCAGCCTGTCACCAGATACAGCGTGTCTCTTGCCACCAGCAGCCTGTCACCAGATACAGCGTGTCACTTGCCACCCGCAGCCTGTCACCAGATACAGCGTGTCACTTGCCACCCGCAGCCTGTCACCAGATACAGCGTGTCACTTGCCACCCGCAGCCTGTCACCAGATACAGCGTGTCTCTTGCCACCAGCAGCCTGTCACCAGATACAGTGTGTCTCTTGCCACCAGCAGCCTGTCACCAGATACAGCGTGTCTCTTGCCACCCGCAGCCTGTCACCAGATACAGCGTGTCTCTTGCCACCAGCAGCCTGTCACCAGATACAGCGTGTCTCTTGCCACCAGCAGCCTGTCACCAGATACAGCGTGTCTCTTGCCACCAGCAGCCTGTCACCAGATACAGCATGTCTCTTGCCACCAGCAGCCTGTCACCAGATACAGCGTGTCTCTTGCCACCCGCAGCCTGTCACCAGATACAGCGTGTCTCTTGCCACCACCAGCCTGTCACCAGATACAGCGTGTCACTTGCCACCCGCAGCCTGTCACCAGATACAGCGTGTCTCTTGCCCCCAGCAGCCTGTCACCAGATACAGCGTGTCTCTTGCCACCCGCAGCCTGTCACCAGATACAGCGTGTCTCTTGCCACCCGCAGCCTGTCACCAGATACTGTGTGCCACTTGCCACCCGCAGCCTGTCACCAGATACAGCGTGTCACTTGCCACCCACAGCCTGTCACCAGATACAGCATGTCTCTTGCCACCCGCAGCCTGTCACCAGATACAGCATGTCTCTTGCCACCCGCAGCCTGTCACCAGATACAGCGTGTCTCTTGCCACCCACAGCCTGTCACCAGATACAGCGTGTCTCTTGCCACCAGCAGCCTGTCACCAGATACAGCGTGTATCTTGCCACCAGCAGCCTGTCACCAGATACAGCGTGTCACTTGCCACCAGCAGCCTGTCACCAGATACAGCGTGTCACTTGCCACCAGCAGCCTGTCACCAGATACAGCGTGTCACTTGCCACCCGCAGCCTGCCACCAGATACAGCGTGTCACTTGCCACCCGCAGCCTGTCACCAGATACAGCGTGTCACTTGCCACCAGCAGCCTGTCACCAGATACAGCGTGTCACTTGCCACCCACAGCCTGTCACCAGATACAGCGTGTCTCTTGCCACCAGCAGCCTGTCACCAGATACAGCGTGTCACTTGCCACCCACAGCCTGTCACCAGATACAGCGTGTATCTTGCCACCCGCAGCCTGTCACCAGATACAGCGTGTCTCTTGCCACCAGCAGCCTGTCACCAGATACAGCGTGCCTCTTGCCACCAGCAGCCTGTCACCAGATACAGCGTGTCTCTTGCCACCAGCAGCCTGCCACCAGGGACAGGGCCTGCATAGTCAAACAAATCCGTGGAGCCCCCACCCCTTCCTGAGCTGGGATGGTATGGCTGTGTGTAAAATGAATGCCGGTGTTGTGACAGATACAGTCCGGCCATCGAAAAGTGTCCGCTCTGAACTGTGCAGGCGCAGCGCTTGCGCACTACGGAGCAGAAGGAGATTCGGAAAATCTCTGAAGATGAACGGCGCCTGCGCCCTGAGTCCAGGTGCGAGCCCCACCATCCAAGTGGACATAGGGCTGCACATATTAGAGGGCCCCTCGCAGGCTCCCTTCGCTCGCCACGCTTCGGGCACGGCCTCGCTGCACTCAGCTATTTTTTATTCTGACTCTTTGTCCACTTGGATGGTGGGGATAGAACCTGGACTCAGTGCGCAGGCGCCGTTCATCTTCGGCTATTTTCGTAATCTGCTTGTCCTGTGTACTGCGCATGCGCAGTGCACAGCGGACACTATCCGACGGGGGACACTATCCGACGGGGGACACTATCCGACGGGGGACACTATCCGACGGGGGACACTATCCGACGGGGGACACTATCCGACAGGACACCGGCATTATTGAACAGACCAAGTTCTGCAGAGGGGGTGTACAGGTCTTTGGGCTCGCACTGCTTGTGTATCTGCCATTTTAGTTGCAGTCCTATTGATTTATATCAGGTCGCCGGTTTTTGCCGCATTTTCTGACAGTGCGCCAAAGATGCAGCATGCAGGAAAATGCAGAAAAAACATGCAACCTAATAGAAGTCAATAGGACTGCGGGTAAAACACAGCAAACCAGTGTGAGCCATTTGTGCGAGGGGGGGGGGGGGGGGGGACTGTACTCTGTGACATTGTAATAACCACAGTGAGCCAACACAGGTACAGCCAGACACCCCTACATTTACACACAGCTTCCCCTGTCCCATAGACGTTTATGGACAGGAGAAATCGGGCGTTTACTGCTGGCTGGGCAGGACAATTTTAAGGCAGAAGCTTGGAGCTTCAGCTCCAAAAGCCCCTATGTTAATCTGGCCCTGAGCTAGGGTTGTCACCTGTCCGGGATTCACCCGGACAGTTAAGGGTTTGGAACCATGTGTCCGGGTTTCAGACAGCCTGAAACCCGGACACATTATTCAGACCAGACTATGATTTCCCCGGCAGGGTTGCTGGCTGCAGTTGTCTAAGACGTGAGTGGCTGTTACACTCTCTTTCACACTGCCCAAAGTTAGCACCAACCTATCAATCCACCCCCCTCCCCCGCCCACACACACACACACACACAGGAGAGGAGAGACGGCTCGATCTGCTCCTCTTCCTCACCCCTCTGTGTCTGCCCACATTCCAATCTCTGGTGCTTTTCCTCAAAAACAGGAAAGTGGGGGGCTAGAAATTAAAATTCCATTTCATACATCTGGATGAGAGGCGCTGACTGCTAAGGGGAGAGTGAGCTCACCATCCATCCCTGTCTGTGACTGAAACCTCCCCCCCTTCTCTCTCCTGTCTCTGAGTGAGTACACTAAGGTAAATCCGGGTTCTCAGAGCACCACTTACATCAGATTTCCCCTTTACACCAGAGGCCACAGTGTTCCCCCTTCAATCAGAGTCCTCTCCGTACATCAGAGTTCTCAGTGGTCCCCCCTTACAGTGAAAGGGAACTTTGCGAGTTCAGATGTAAAAGGAAAACTCTGCGGACTCTGATGTAAAGGGGAACTCTGCTGACTTTGATGTAAAGGGGAACTCTGTGGACTCTGATGTAAAGGGGAACTCTGTGGACTCTGATGTAAAGGGGAACTCTGTGGACTCTGATGTAAAGGGGAACTCTGCGGACTCTGATGTAAAGGGGAACTCTGCGGACTTTGATGTAAAGGGGAACTCTGTGGACTCTTATGTAAAGGGGGACTCTGCGGACTTTGATGTAAAGGGGAACTCTGTGGACTCTGGTGTAAAGGGGAACTCTGCAGACTCTGATGTAAAGGGGAACTCTGTGGACTCTGATGTAAAGGGGAACTCTGCAGACTCTGATGTAAAGGGGAACTCTGTGGACTCTGATGTAAAGGGGAACTCTGCGGACTCTGATGTAAAGGGGAACTCTGTGGACTCTGATGTAAAGGGGGACTCTGTGGACTTTGATGTAAAGGGGAACTCTGTGGACTCTGTTGTAAAGGGGGACTCTGCGGACTTTGATGTAAACGTGAACTCTGTGGACTCTGATGTAAAGGGGAACTCTGTGGACTCTGATGTAAAGGGGAACTCTGCGGACTCTGATGTAAAGGGGAACTCTGTGGACTTTGGTGTAAAGGGGAACTCTGTGGACTCTGATGTAAAGGGGAACTCTGTGGACTCTGATGTAAAGGGGAACTCTGCGGACTCTGATGTAAAGGGGGACTCTGTGGACTCTGATGTAAAGGGGAACTCTGTGGACTCTGATGTAAAGGGGAACTCTGTGGACTCTGATGTAAAGGGGAACTCTGTGGACTCTGATGTAAAGGGGAACTCTGCGGACTCTGATGTAAAGGGGAACTCTGCGGACTTTGATGTAAAGGGGAACTCTGTGGACTCTTATGTAAAGGGGGACTCTGCGGACTTTGATGTAAAGGGGAACTCTGTGGACTCTGTTGTAAAGGGGGACTCTGCGGACTTTGATGTAAACGTGAACTCTGTGGACTCTGGTGTAAAGGGGAACTCTGCAGACTCTGATGTAAAGGGGAACTCTGTGGACTCTGATGTAAAGGGGAACTCTGCAGACTCTGATGTAAAGGGGAACTCTGTGGACTCTGATGTAAAGGGGAACTCTGCGGACTCTGATGTAAAGGGGAACTCTGTGGACTCTGATGTAAAGGGGGACTCTGTGGACTTTGATGTAAAGGGGAACTCTGTGGACTCTGTTGTAAAGGGGGACTCTGCGGACTTTGATGTAAACGTGAACTCTGTGGACTCTGATGTAAAGGGGAACTCTGTGGACTCTGATGTAAAGGGGAACTCTGCGGACTCTGATGTAAAGGGGAACTCTGTGGACTCTGTTGTAAAGGGGGACTCTGCGGACTTTGATGTAAACGTGAACTCTGTGGACTCTGATGTAAAGGGGAACTCTGTGGACTCTGATGTAAAGGGGAACTCTGCGGACTCTGATGTAAAGGGGAACTCTGTGGACTTTGGTGTAAAGGGGAACTCTGTGGACTCTGATGTAAAGGGGAACTCTGTGGACTCTGATGTAAAGGGGAACTCTGCGGACTCTGATGTAAAGGGGGACTCTGTGGACTCTGATGTAAAGGGGGAACTCTGCGGACTCTGATGTAAAGGGGAACTCTGTGGACTCTGATGTAAAGGGGAACTCTGCGGACTCTGATGTAAAGGGGAACTCTGTGGACTCTGGTGTAAAGGGGAACTCTGTGGACTCTGATGTAAAGGGGAACTCTGTGGACTCTGATGTAAAGGGGAACTCTGCGGACTCTGATGTAAAGGGGAACTCTGTGGACTCTGGTGTAAAGGGGAACTCTGTGGACTCTGATGTAAAGGGGAACTCTGTGGACTCTGATGTAAAGGGGAACTCTGTGGACTCTGATGTAAAGGGGAACTCTGCGGACTCTGATGTAAAGGGGAACTCTGTGGACTCTGATGTAAAGGGGAACTCTTGTTATTAACTTCATGTGATTAAAATTGTTATTTAATAGTAAAATATATGTATAGTTTATACTATAAATAAAAATTGTTGTGCGCTGTTCGGTTTTGACTTGAAGAAAAGGTGGGGACCTCACCCTGAGCCTCGGGTATAAATAGGCCATCGGGCACCAGGTTCAGAGACGGGCATGCTTGTGCGCCCATGTGCACGCCTTGGTGTGTATGTGCATGTGCACGGACGTGTGCTCCTCTGCTCATGAACACGTGTATGGAAATGAGCGCGGCTGACATGAGGTTCCTCACCCTCAGGCTTGTTACAGCACCAGGCCCAATCCACAGACTTTACCAATAAAACCGGTAGAGTAATACGTCTCCACTTACGGTCTGGGGTGTTCACCCCGTATACAGTCCCCCCCCCCCCCCCGGGGTCTCTGGAGAAGCACACGATCAGCCAGGGGCATTGCTGGGTCTACGAAAGATCTGGGGCTACAGCCCATAGCAGCAGGGGACTCTGATGGGGACACCAGATGTATAGGGGGACTCTGATGGGGACATTAGATGTTTAGGGGGACTCTGATGGGGACATTAGATGTATAGGGGGACTCTGATGGGGACATTAGATGTATAGGGGGACTCTGATGGGGACATTAGATGTATAGGGGGACTCTGATGGGGACATTAGATGTATAGGGGGACTCTGATGGGGACATTAGATGTATAGGGGGACTCTGATGGGGACACAGATGTATAGGGGGACTCTGATAAGGGCACCAGATGTATAGGGGGACTCTGCTGGGGACATCAGGTGTATAGGAGGACTCTGCTGCGGACATCAGATGTATAGGAGGACTCTGCTGGGGACATCAGATGTATAGGAGGACTCTGCTGGGGACACCAGATGTATAGGAGGACTCTGCTGGGGACATCAGATGTATAGGAGGACTCTGCTGGGGACATCAGATGTATAGGAGGACTCTGCTGGGGACATCAGATGTATAGGAGGACTCTGCTGGGGACATCAGATGTATAGGAGGACTCTGCTGGGGACATCAGATGTATAGGAGGGCTCTGCTGGGGACATCAGATGTATAGGAGGACTCTGCTGGGGACATCAGATGTATAGGAGGACTCTGCTGGGGACATCAGATGTATAGGAGGACTCTGCTGGGGACATCAGATGTATAGGAGGACTCTGCTGGGGACATCAGATGTATAGGAGGACTCTGCTGGGGACATCAGATGTATAGGAGGACTCTGCTGGGGACAGCAGATGTATAGGAGGACTCTGCTGGGGACATCAGATGTATAGGAGGACTCTGCTGGGGACAGCAGCTCCAGGGAAATAGGACTAGAAGTGTCAGGGAGGACATCTCATCATCTTGGCCTCCACCAGGTACGTGACAATGGGGGAGACAAAGTCCTTTATGTGATGCATTATTTGGTGACCGGTTCTCCCAAATGAGACATGTGGGTTCCATAAGACCCCCGATGTCTCACCTGCCCTCCAATGAAGCTAATAGTACACAGATCGCACACCATTAGCTCCTTCCCTGGCCGTACCGTGTGGGGGAAGTGACATCAGAACCCGAACGAGACGTTTTACTAATTTCTTCTCGGGTCAGTAACAGGAAGGGGAGATCATGTGATGGACGTTCGGTGATCTCCTCCCCCTCTCCCTGGCACCACCCACCGTGCTCATCCCAGGGGTGTGTCCCTCCCCCCCCTTATATTTTTGGGGTTTTCTTTCAATGTGTTTCCTGATTCCTGTGCCCCAGTACACAGATCTATGCCAATAGCAGCTGGCAGTGGCGGCCCATCCATACAGGGGGCTCCGCCCCCTAATCCATGTGTCCGGCCCCCTAATCTACATGCTGGACACATGGATTCTAATGAGATTTTTTTTTTTGAAGCACATGATTAGAGCCAGAGGCTCTAAAAAAAAAAGGGGGTACAGAGCACTGCACTCTGAGCCCACCCAGTTGTGTGAAAAATAGCGAATGAATATTCGCTACTGTCTTCCTGATTATCTTCCCGGCCAATCAGGAAGCGGGTCCTGGGGCCTGATTGGGCAATGGTCTCAGGGCCCACTTTCTGTTGGGCCGGGAGGAGAAGTAATGGCCCCCGAAGCGAGGTCTCCAGGGGTGGGTCACCCGCAGCCACGTCCAGCACTCCCCGGCTCGGACAGTGGAGGAGGAGGAGGGGAGATCAGAGTGCCATCCCGCCCAGGACTCAGACATCCATCCCTGAGCACAGGTAGCCCCGTGGCCTGCAGCGTGGTGCCAACAGCGGCTGTCGGCCTCTCATACGTTGATATCAGCTGAGTGGTCGCTGTTCTTCATATGGAGAAGAGATCCAGGATGGATACATTGTCTAAAACACCAAGAAGATTCATTAGGCAAATGTTTAGCTAATTGATTAGGGAATAATATGACTTATTTCAGTCTCATCTGCTGTATCCCAGTATTGACTCGGCTGTTCCTAATTTTGAACACAAGATGGCGCTAGAGGAGCATCCAGCAATCTCTATGGCTCTGAATGTGACTTGGGGGGAAATCTGCAGGAATTTCTGGTTCTGCTGATAATTTAATCAGCAAAAAAAAAAAATACTAAAAAGTGCTAAAATGCTACAAATTCTCTGCGCCTACAAACTGTCCAAACCGCGTAAAAGAAGAGCGGAAAAAAATATAACGCCTACTACTGAATACTGAGTTTTGAATTCATGGTGGCGGCTTGTCTATCCGCCGCAATGTCGAAGTCCCTCTAAAAATCGCTAATCAAAATTGCTAACAAAAAAAAATAAAATAAAAATAAAAATGCCATAAATCTATCGCCCATTTTGTGGACGCGATAACTTTTGCGCAAACCAATCAATAAACGCTTATTATGATTTTCTAATACTAAAAATATGTAGAAGAATAGATATCGGCCTAAACTGATGAAGAAATTTTTATTTTTATTTATTTTTTTGGATATTTTATAGCAGAAAGTAAAAAAAATTACAAAATTGTCACTCATTTTTTATTTATAGCTCAAAAAGTAAAAACCGCAGAGGTGATCAAATATTTTAAGTCCCCTTTTCCTTATGGATATCCAGCTGTCATATAACCCAGCTCACCCCCAGCCTGTCAACAGGGAAACATAAGCAAGAGGAGCCTCTAGTCCTCCTAGTCGCGTTTCGTCCAATAGGACCCCTTAGTATTACACCCATTGGACGAAATGCGTTGGTCGGGATGTTTGGTGCTGATGTCTGAGCGATTCTGGGTCGCCAGCAGCTCTTTATGTCAGTTCATCTTCATTTTTTTCTGGCAAAATCACCTGCTAGGCCAACTGCACTGTGGCAGACATGCAGCAGCAAATGCGGTTTGGTGCAGCATATTTTTGGAAAAGAGTTGGGGACCTTTTTTTCCCTGCGTTTCTCAAGCGTGGCGCATGGAAACGCATCAATGCTTGGTCACACTTGACACCCCTCCTGTGCACTGAGCCGCTGTTTCCTGCGTCTGCATCAGCCTTGGAGCTGCACACAGGAAGCTCATCAAAGTTGGCTGCAGATGCTGCGGTTGCACCGACACAGCTGTATGTCATAATCTGATCTGCATACAGGTGCGGGGTGGATGCAGAAAACAGCAGCGAAGCACACAGGACGGGTGTCAACATCTGTCTGAATGAGACTAACTATTGTTAATAATGTTCCCTTCCCCCCATAGGTGTGCACAGCCTATTGCATTACGGTGTGATCCCTGAGGCTCAAACACACATGCGCAGTAGGGCAGTGGACGGTATCAGTAGAGCAGTGGACGGTGTCAGTAGGGCAGTGGACGGTATAAGTAGAGCAGTGGATGGTGTCAGTAGAGCAGTGGACGGTGTCAGTAGAGCAGTGGATGGTGTCAGTAGAGCAGTGGACGGTGTCAGTAGGGCAGTGGACGGTGTCAGTAGAGCAGTGGACAGTGTCAGTAGGGTAGTGGACGGTGTCAGTAGAGCAGTGGACAGTGTCAGTAGGGCAGTGGACGGTGTCAGTAGAGCAGTGGACGGTGTCAGTAGGGTAGTGGCTGGTGTCAGTAGAGCAGTGGATGGTGTCCATAGAGCAGTGGACGGTTTCAGTAGTACAGTGGACGGTGTCAGTAGAGCAGTGGACGGTGTCAGTAGAGCAGTGGATGGTGTCAGTAGAGCAGTGGATGGTGTCAGCAGAGCAGTGGATGGTGTCAATAGAGCAGTGGATGGTGTCAGTAGAGCAGTGGATGGTGTCCATAGAGCAGTGGACGGTGTCAGTAGAGCAGTGGACAGTGTCAGTAGGGTAGTGGACGGTGTCAGTAGAGCAGTGGACGGTGTCAGTAGAGCAGTGGACGGTGTCAGTAGGGCAGTGGACGGTGTCAGTAGAGCAGTGGACGGTGTCAGTAGGGTAGTGGCTGGTGTCAGTAGAGCAGTGGATGGTGTCCATAGAGCAGTGGACGGTGTCAGTAGAGCAGTGGATGGTGTCAGTAGAGCAGTGGACAGTGTCAGTAGGGTAGTGGACGGTGTCAGTAGAGCAGTGGACGGTGTCAGTAGAGCAGTGGACGGTGTCAGTAGGGCAGTGGACGATGTCAGTAGAGCAGTGGATGGTGTCAGTAGAGCAGTGGATGGTGTCCATAGAGCAGTGGACAGTGTCAGTAGAGCAGTGGACGGTGTCAGTAGAGTAGTGGCTGGTGTCAGTAGAGAAGTGGATGGTGTCCATAGAGCAGTGGACGGTGTCAGTAGTACAGTGGACGGTGTCAGTAGAGCAGTGGATGGTGTCAGTAGAGCAGTGGATGGTGTCAGTAGAGCAGTGGATGGTGTCAGTAGGGCAGTGGACGGTGTCAGTAGAGCAGTGGATGGTGTCAATAGAGCAGTGGATGGTGTCAGTAGAGCAGTGGATGGTGTCCATAGAGCAGTGGACGGTGTCAGTAGGGCAGTGGACGGTGTCAGTATAGCAGTGGACAGTGTCAGTAGGGTAGTGGACGGTGTCAGTAGAGCAGTGGACGGTGTCAGTAGAGCAGTGGACGGTGTCAGTAGGGCAGTGGACGGTGTCAGTAGGGCAGTGGACGGTGTCAGTAGAGCAGTGGACGGTGTCAGTAGGGTAGTGGCTGGTGTCAGTAGAGCAGTGGATGGTGTCCATAGAGCAGTGGACGGTGTCAGTAGAGCAGTGGATGGTGTCAGTAGAGCAGAGGATGGTGTCAGTAGAGCAGTGGATGGTGTCAGTAGAGCAGAGGACTGTGTCAGTAGGGCAGTGGACGGTGTCAGTAGAGCAGTGGATGGTGTCAGTAGAGCAGTGGATGGTGTCAGTAGAGCAGTGGATGGTGTCAGTAGAGCAGTGGACGGTGTCAGTAGGGCAGTGGACGGTGTCAGTAGAGCAGTGGATGGTGTCAGTAGAGCAGTGGATGGTGTCAGTAGAGCAGAGGACTGTGTCAGTAGGGCAGTGGACGGTGTCAGTAGAGCAGTGGATGGTGTCAGTAGAGCAGTGGATGGTGTCAGTAGAGCAGTGGACGGTGTCAGGAGAGCAGTGGACGGTATCAGTAGAGCAGAGGACGGTGTCAGTAGAGCAGTGGACGGTGTCAGTAGAGCAGTGGATGGTGTCAGTAGAGCAGTGGACGGTGTCAGTAGAGCAGAGGACGGTGTCAGTAGAGCAGTGGACGGTGTCAGTAGAGCAGTGGACGGTATCAGTAGGGCAGTGGAGGGTGTCAGTAGGGCAGTGGGTGGTGTCAGTAGAGCAGAGGACGGTGTCAGTAGAGCAGTGGATGGTGTCAGTAGGGCAGTGGATGGTGTCAGTAGGGCAGAGGACGGTGTCAGTAGAGCAGAGGATGGTGTCAGTAGGGCAGTGGGTGGTGTCAATAGAGCAGAGGATGGTGTCAGTAGGGCAGTGGACGGTGTCAGTAGAGCAGTGGACGGTGTCAGTAGGGCAGTGGACGGTGTCAGTAGGGCAGTGGATGGTGTCAGTAGAGCAGTGGACGGTGTCAGTGGACAGTCATTTTTCAGAATAGTTGGACTTTTAGGCTTTTCTTATACTTTAAAGGGGTACACCCATCTGAGCCGATAAATGCTTCCCAGCGGTTTTCCTGCGATGAAGGACGGCATGCTGAGCGATGTCTGTGGTCACGCACGGTTAGCACAGCATGAAGGTCCTCTATGAAAGTGCTGGATGTCCTGTTTTTACAGAAGAATTGGTAAGGTGTGACATGAGCCGCGTCCACCAATCACCATCCACCCACCAATCACCATCCACCCACCAATCACCATCCACCCACCAATCACCATCCACCCACCAATCACCATCCACCCACCAATTAACAGCCAGGCTCCAATCGCCTTATATATTTATTTTAAGTTCGCCTTAAATAGAAGCTCACAGTAAAATGTTGGGTCCCCCTGGATGCTGCGGACACAAGTGTATCTAATAACTTATTTCCCTTCTGTTTTTTTTTAAGTGTATCTAATTGTTATATTAACCATTTGCCCTCTGGAAGTTTTAACCCCCCTCCTTCCTGATTAGGCCATTTTTTACGACACGGCATTGTATTACTCTAAGTGACAATTGCGCGGTCGTGCGACGTTTTACCCAAATAAAATTGACGTCTTTCTTCCCCCCCCCCCCCCACAAATAGAGCTTCCTTTTGGCAGTATTTGATCATCTCTTTGGTTTGTTTTGTTTTTTTATTGCTATAAACAAAGACAAATCTGACAATTAAAAAAAAAAATTAACAATATTTTTTACTTTCTGCTATAAAACATCCAATGAAAAATAAAAAACAAAATCCAATTTCTTCATCAATTTAGGCCAATATGTATTCTGCTTTGTGTTTTTGGTAAAAAACAAAACTAAAAAAACAAACCCAATAAGTCTATATTGATTGGTTTACACAAACGTTATATCTACAAACTATGGGATGTGTACTGGAGCTTTAGTTTATTTTTTTATACCAGTAATGGTGGCAATCAGCAACTTATCGTGGGACTGCGATATTGCGGTGGACAATCTGACAGTAACTGACACTTTGCGGGAACCAGGGACACTAAGGCCGCGTACACACGCGGGGACTGTTCGCTCAACTTTGTTCGTCAAACAGTTTCAGCGGACAGTCCGCTCAAAATTAGCATGGACGGACATGGCCACACACGACGTACGAACAGTTTGCTGAAACCGTGCGCGATGACGTGAACAGCACGTACGACGGGACTAGAAAACGACGTCCTATACACTGCAATGCAACCTTCGGCGTATAAATTCTTTCTGAGCATGCGCGGAACTTTGTTTGACGAACAAGCCTACACACGAGGGGACTGTTCGCTGAAACAAGGTTTCAGTGGACAGTTTTTCGGAAATTCCGAAAAACCTTAATCAGCAGACTGTTCGCTGAAACTGTCCGCTGAAAGCCCACACACGGGCGGACTGTCCGCTGAAACACTGTTCAGCGGACAAAGTTGAGCGAACAGTCCCCGCGTGTGTACGCGGCCTTATACAGTGATCAGCGCTAAAAAAATGCACTGTCACTGTACTAATGACACTGGCTGGGAAGGGTCTTAAATATCTAGGGCGATCAAAGGGTGAAATGTGTGCCTAGCCAGTGTTTATGTGTACCGTGTTAGGTACTTTTACTAGGAGAAGTGATGGACTTTATTCCCTGCTTTAAAAGGACACAGACTTTAACCCTCCCCCCCTGTCAGAATGAAGCTCTGCGTTGTTCTCAAAGGCAAAGCTCCATTCTGTGTCTCTGTCCAATGATCGGCGGGTGCCGGCAGACATCCAGTGCCTGGCACCCGCAGATCGGCTTAGGCTGTGAGCAATCACCGCAGAAGCGGCACGCCGGCGGTGCGTATGTGCGCCCCCTAGGCAGAAGTGCAGAATCACGCCTTGTAGCAGTATAAGGTAGTGGATAAGGGAGACCCCAGATAGCCCCTGTGATGGACCCCCCTACTCAAGATGAGTCTGCCCGCCATAAATGCTTCCTCTGTCCAGTACCGCGCAATCCAACATCCCTCAGAGCACCCCAGTCATTAGCCGGAATGCAATGTAGGGTGAAAACATCAGACGCATGTAACAGCAGATATACAACTCAGGGACAATCCCCCGCTCACTTTGGTTCAGGGCGGGGTAAACTGTCCAATCAGCAATCAGGGACACACAGGTAAATCAAACACCAATGGACCACCTTATCAGCAGGGAGGGCTGTTGGAGGAATTCCCCCCCCCCTCTCCTCCCTGCCCCCGGTCTGCCTGCAAGATACACATAATACAAACAGTAAGGAGGAGATGAGCGTGGTATCACATATGGCCAGGCATGTACTGGTCATTGGGACTACCGGGAGTTTCCCGGTGCGCCGATGGCTCAGTGGGCCACTCTGATGTAAGGGGGCTGGTGATGGGACACTCTGATGTAAGGGGGCTGGTGATGGGGCACTCTGATGTAAGGGGGCTGGTGATGGGACACTCTGATGTAAGGGGGCTGGTGATGGGGCACTCTGATGTAAGGGGGTGCTGATGGGACACTCTGATGTAAGGGGCTGGTGATGGGACACTCTGATGTAAGGGGGCTGCTGATGGGACACTCTGATGTAAGGGGGCTGGTGATGGGACACTCTGATGTAAGGGGGCTGGTGATGGGGCACTCTGATGTAAAGGGGCTGGTGATGGGACACTCAAAATGTAAGTGGGCTGGTCTGGATGAAGTCCAGGGCCAAATTTCTGTCCCAGTCCAGCCCTGCTGATGGCCGATAATAGTTCCACAAGCCTGGTGCCGGGCAGGGCTCAGTGAAGTTTGGCCCTGGCACCGGCTCTTCTGCTGGGGGCTCACATGGTTGTTCTTCCCCAGCAGAGAAGTCCATTAAATTCGTACTTTCTGTGATCTGTGGCTGGGGAACGAGGACGGCTTCCTCTTCTCCCGAGAACTGCAAATGGGAAGATGAGCCGGCTGCTTCACCCCCCGTACTCTTATCCGGCTGCTGCACAAATATATTCCTCCATCCGAGCTCCTCCTGTGCAAAAACAGGTTTGTCCGGAGGAGTTAAAACTTGCTGCATCTGCCATAAGACCTCCGCTTCCATAGGTGGAGGTGACCGAAGCCCACTGTTACTCTGCCCCATTGCCGACACTTCAGCCGTGATTTCAGGACAGTCGGCTTGTACTTCCCCAGGCAAAGGGAGCCCCCCGCCCTGGCACTGAGCAGTGTCTAGCAGCCGTCTGCAGGCGATCTCCAGCTCCCATTCCTGAACACCAAATCTTCCTGTGCCCAGGGCACTTCCGAGACGTTCGGTCTTCGCTCTCTGTACTCCATTATTTCCTCCAAACGCCACTCCAGATCATTCCCAAAGTCAGGGTCCTTGGACAGCCTCCAGTACAACAGTCCCAGGCCACCATAACCAAAGCCTTCCGTGGGGCTGTCATCCGCTGTCCATGGGCACACTTGGGCAACATACCACTGGAGGACTGTGTAGCTCTTGTCCAAGCGCATCTCTGCCCGGATCAGGCTGCTTAACTCAGCTGTCCACTCCTGGTTCAGTTGCTCCCCCAATAACAGGAACCAGGGCAACAAAAGGTAAATGCTGAGTCCGGTGTGGTTGTACGGTGAGTTGGGTCGTAGGCAGACCCAACTGGAGTTCTCGGTCACCCTGTGCCCCAAATGGACACAAGGTGACTTACTCATAGGAGGGGCCATGGGAGCTAGACCAGGAGCTTCCAGTGCTCTCCATTGTAAGCTGGGTTCCACAGGTCCCCCGCCCTGGGTGACCCCTGTCACAGCCCCTCTTCCCAGTAAATAAGTACAGGGGATATTAAAGTGGTTCTAAAGCCTAAACATTTTTTCACCCAAATGCATTCCGTGCAATAAGGTAAAAAAAATGTTTAGGCATTGATTTTGCCCCTCCCCCTCAATACTTACCCCGAGCCCTCACTGGATCCAGTGCTGTCCACATTTGTTTCACTTCTCTCTTCTCTTCTCTTCTTCTCTTTCACTTCTCTCCCCTCACTTTTGGGCTCTCGCTGGCTTTGCTGGGGCATTGATGCTGTCAGTCAAAGCCAGGGACGTGGGAGTGGGGGAGGGACGGGACCGAGTCCTGCTGTCTGTGTCAATGGACGTAGCAGCGAGGCTCGGGAGTGAGCACACACACACACAAACAGGTGCCCCCCATGGGAAGCGACTTCCTGTGGGGGCACTGGGCGGAGAAGAGGGGCCAGGAGGGCCCACTGGGGGTGGGGGGAGTGACCCAAGAAGAGGAGGTTTGGGACAGCTCTGCACTCGGTTCACATATACAGTATCTCACAAAAGTGAGTACACCCCCTCACGTTTTTGTAAATATTTTATTCTATCTTTTCATGTGACAACACCTGAAGAAATGTTCTGTATAAATGGGAGAAGCTTGCGCGCTGCTATGTGAAACCTCAAAGAAATATAAACATCAAAAAAATTGTGTATATAAAAATATCTCAGAAAATATTGATTTGGAACAGCTGCAACCACTTGAAAGTGCACTGAAATCACTAAATACATATAATTGACAAGGAATAATGGTGCGCTTATTCAATAAAGTTGATATTACCAAGTGAATTAAATATCTAAAGTCCAAATACAAAATATATTTTCACTTAGGGGGTGTACTGACTTTTGTTGCCAGCGGTTTAGACATGAATGGCTGTGTGTTGAGTTATTTTGAGGGGGACAGGAAATTTACACTGTTATACAAGCTGTACACTCACTACTTTACATTGTAGACAAGTGTCATTTCTTCAGTGTTGTCACATGAAAAGAGAGAAGACATGTGACTGAGGGGTGTACTTACTTTTGTCAGATCCTGTATGTCATGGTTAGAAGTTTGTTGCTCCCGTGGCCCCTGTGTGACCTCAGACCCGACATTGTGGACAAGTGTCATTTCTTCAGTGTTGTCACATGAAAAGATTCACACAAATGTGACTGAGGGGTGTACTTACTTTTGTGAAATACTGCACATTATCTGGCTCCCCTGGGTAGTGGGCACAAATGCGCAACGCTGGCTCACTCCATCTACACAGCCCAAGCCGATCAGTGGGCACCGCGGACTCGATGTCTGCTGGAACTCACTGATCGTTCGGTACACAGTCACAACGGCGGTCTATGTAAACTAGGCAGACTGCGTTCTGTCAGTAGGGAAGGCATGGATCCTGTGTTCCTGCAAAGCGGGGACTCAGATCTATGCTTTCCCCTAGTGAAAGCACCTCCCCCCACAGCACACATAAACACCAGCTAGACACACAGTTAACCCTTTGCTCGCACCTGATGTTAACCCCTTCCCTGCCAGTGTCATTAGTACAGTGACAGTGCATATTTTTTTAGCACTGATCATTGTATTAGTGTCACTGGTCCCCAAAAAAAGTGTGAAAAGTGTCAGTTAGGTGTCCGATTGGTCGCCGTAATATCACACTCCCGCTATAAGTCACTGATCGCCGCCATTACTAGTGAAAGAAAATTAAACAAATAAAAATTCCATAAATATATCCCGTAGTTTGTAGTTGTAACTTTAGCGAAAAACTCATCAATATTCACTTATTGGGATTTTTTTTACCAAAATATATTTAGCAGAATACATTTTGGCCTAAATTTATGAAGAAATTCGATTTTTCCCCCAAAAAAATATATTGGATGTTTTATAACAGAAAGCACAGAAACTTTATTTGGGTACCACGACCGCGCAATTGTCAGTTAAAGTATCGCAGTGCCGTAATAGCAAGAAATGGCCTGGTCATGAAGTGGGGTAAATCTTCCAGAGGTGAAGTGGTTAATGAATGCAAGGCCTTCTCTAACAAGGTGGAGATGTGGGGCAGTCATGTTGCAATCTCCACCTCGTCCAATCAGAGAATGCTTTGCATTTATTTAAGAAATGCAAAGCGGTTCCCGGGTGACTCCCATGGTGAGCGAGTGAGCTCCACAGGACCCAGAAGCTAGAAGCAATTACTGTAGTAGGGGTGGGGTGTAGTAAAGGTGTAGTAGGGGGTGTAGCAGAGGTGTAGCAGGGGTGTAGTAGAGGTGTAGTAGGTGGTGTAGTAAGGTTGGGGTGTAGTAGAGGTGTAGCAGGGGTGTAGTAGGGGGTGTAGTAAGGTTGGGGTGTAGTAGAGGTGTAGCAGGGGTGTAGTAGAGGTGTAGTAGGGGTGGGGTGTAGTAGAGGTGTAGTAGTGGTGGAGTTGTGGTAGAGTAGCTGTGTAGTAGCTGTACTTACTACAAAGATTTCCAGCTTCCAGTGGGATCCTACAGGTTTGGCTCACACATACTTATTTTGGTCCACGCTAGACCAATGTAACAATTGCCAGACCTGGAATTCAGCTTTAATGCGTGTTTGAAGGGGCAGGTCAGCCGGTTTCGAGGACTCTCTTGGGGTATTTGGCTCAGGCTTCCCAACCTTAGTTAGAGCAGACCCGGGAAATTTTTCCATAAGCAAATACAATAAGTATTAGAAAGGTAGAACAGCCCCCCACAAACCATTGGTGTCTGCGGGATCGGGGCCCCAAAGGAAGAACAGCTCCTTCAATTCACAGGGGTCAATAGGACAGTGGCCCTCAGGGGAGAAAAGCCCCATTGGTGTCAGTTGGATAGTGGCCCCCAAGGCAGAATAGACTCTCCATTTCATTGGTGTCAGGGGGATATGGTGGCCCCCAAGCGAGAATAGTCCCTTATTACTGGCAGTCGGATAGTGGCCCCCAGGGAATATAGCTGTCAATTCATTGGTATCAGTGGGATAGTGGCCCCCCCAGGAGAGATTAGTCCCCTGCTAATCATTGGTGTCAGTGGGATAGTGCCCCCCCCCCCAGGAGAGATTAGTCCCCTGCTAATCATTGGTGTCAGTGGGATAGTGGCCCCCCCAGGAGAGATTAATGATTGGTGTCAGTGGGATAGTGGCCCCCCAGGAGAGATTAATCATTGGTGTCAGTGGGATAGTGGCCCCCCCAGGAGAGATTAGTCCCCTGCTAATCATTGGTGTCAGTGGGATAGTGCCCCCCCCCCCCCCAGGAGAGATTAGTCCCCTGCTAATCATTGGTGTCAGTGGGATAGTGCCCCCCCCCCCCCCAGGAGAGATTAGTCCCCTGCTAATCATTGGTGTCAGTGGGATAGTGGCCCCCCCAGGAGAGATTAATGATTGGTGTCAGTGGGATAGTGGCCCCCCAGGAGAGATTAATCATTGGTGTCAGTGGGATAGTGGCCCCCCCAGGAGAGATTAGTCCCCTGCTAATCATTGGTGTCAGTGGGATAGTGCCCCCCCCCCCAGGAGAGATTAGTCCCCTGCTAATCATTGGTGTCAGTGGGATAGTGGCCCCCCAGGGTGGATAGCACACAAACAAGGAGACAGGAAGGTGATAAAGCACCTCGTGAATTACTGAAAAAATTGGATTTGAGCAAAAGAAAAACTAGATGTTTACAAAAGTGCAAGTGGTAAAAACACGTAGACCATAAGATGCCATATAATGTAAGGTGTGTGCGCTCCAATTGTATCCCGCTGTATAGTCAATCTGACGCGTTTCAGGGGCGCACCCCTTCCTGGCCTTGCAGGAAGGTGGTTACTGCCTGGCAGAAGGGAGGCCATGGTCTGGCAAAAGGGAGGCCATGGTCTGGCAGGAGGGAGGCCATGGTCTGGCAGGAGGGAGGCCATGGTCTGGCAGGAGGGAGGCCATGGTCTGGCAGGAGGGAGGCCATGGTCTGGCAGGAGGGAGGCCGTGGCCTGGCAGGAGGGAGGCCGTGGCCTGGCAGGAGGGAGGCCGTGGCCTGGAGGCTGACAACCTCTGGTGTATATGAAGGCTCTGAGGTTGCATTTGACTCGCTCTGTGTTTCTTCAGACGCAGCTCAATTATTGAACAATCTGGATTGCTGGGAAAGCGCTCACATGCGGCCTCCTCCTCCTCATCGCTGTGATTTGATTCGGAGGATGGGTGTTTTTGCTGCATTCCAATAGAAAATCGATGGGATTTTAGTGCCGGGCTTTACTTTAGTTCCATTCTTCAGTGAAACAGGAAAGGGTGCTCTGAGGAAGGGGTGCGTCCCCGAAATGCGTCAGTCCAGCAGGAGGGAGGACATGGCTTAGCGAGGAGGTTGTGGCCCAGCAGGAGGTGGTTTTAGCCTGGCAGGAGGGATTCTGTGGCCTTGCAGGAGGGTGGTTACTGCCCGGCAGAAGGGAGGCCATGGCAGGAGGTGGTTGCAGCCTGGCAGAAGGGTAGCCGTGGTCTGGCAGAAGAGAGGCTGTGGCCTGGCAGAAGGCTGGTTACAGCCTGGCAAGAGGGAGACCGTTGCCCGGTAGGAGGGTGGTTGCAGCCTGGCAGAAGGAAGGCTGTGGCCCGGCAGGAGGGTGGTTACAGCCTGGCAGGAGGGAGGCTGTGGCCCGGCAGGAGGGTGGTTACAGCCTGGCAGGAGGGAGGCTGTGGCCTGGCAGGAGGATGGTTGCAGCCTTGTAGAAGAGAGGCCGTGGCCTGGCAGGATGGTGGTTGCAGCCTGGCAGGAAGGCGGCTGTGGCCTGGCAGGAGGATGGTTGCAGCCTGGCAGAAGGGAGGCCGTGGCCTGGAGGCTGAGAACCTCTGGTGTATATGAAGGCTCTGAGGTTGCATTTGACTTGCTCTGCGTTTCTTCAGACGCAGCGCAATTATTGAACAATCTGGGTTGCTGGGAAAGCGCTCACATGCGGCCTCCTCCTCCTCCTCATCGCTGTGATTTGAATCGGAGGATGGGTGTTTTTGCTGCATTCCAATAGAAAATGTTGCGTTCGCCTCAAACGCCCATCGATGGGATTTTAGCGCCGGATTTTACTTTAGTTCCATTCTTCAGGGAAACATTGTTATATTGAAGGATCACATTGTTACATGTATGGCCAGCATTAGATTGTAAGCTCCTGTAAGGTCAGGACCAGGGCTTCTCCATAAAGATATGCAGGTTCTGTATATAAATGAGGAATATTGAGCCCCCCCCCCCCCCCAAATATTCCCAGACCCCCCCCATCCCCCACCCTGCAGCCAGGTGATGGGGAGCTCCGAACATCTGCAGGAGCCATAAAGCTGCTTTTGTTTGCTGGAGGGAGAGGAGAAAAGAGGAAGAGAGAGGAGAGAAAAGATCGGGAGAGAGAGGAGGAGGAGGAGGAGGAGGAGGAGGAGGAGGAGGGAGAGAGGAGATCAGGAGGGAGAGGAGGAGGAGAGGAGGGAGAAGAAGAATGTCCCCCCTCGGCCGCCGTCCGTCCAGATTGTTACATTGTTGCAGATCAGCTGTGTAGGAGGCGGAGAGGAGAGGAGAGGAGCCCGGCAGGTAAGAGGGATGGAGAGGAGCCGGGGATGTGGAGGGGAGACCAGGCCAGAGAGGGAATGTGCGGAGCCCCCAACCCACAGAGGGGCCCCCAATGCACAGCCCAGAGGGGCCCGAGCAACACTGCATCTGCCTATCAATACATCGATCAATCAGTTGCACATCTGTATGATCGGATTGTGTCTCCGGATCCGGGAATTGGATTCCTTCTGATCATCTCCTCCTTATTTATCTTTATTATATTTATTATTAATGTATCAATATTATGAATGAAATCATCTGAGTGTACATCTGTGTTCTCTGATTGGATGTCTACATCGGTGTGTCTGTCTGTCCTCATCTCTCCTATAATCCCTTCTATTCCTGGGAAATGTGTATATTCCCATCTACAGCTCTCCCCATCTTCATGTGATTCTCTCTTTCCCAATCATTGGTGTCAGTGGGGGGAATAGTGCCCCATCATTGGTGTCAGTGGGAGAAATAGTGCCCCATCATTGGTGTCAGTCAGAGGAATAGTGCCCCATCATTGGTGTCAGTCAGAGGAATAGTGCCCCATCATTGGTGTCAGTCAGAGGAATAGTGCCCCATCATTGGTGTCAGTGGGAGGAATAGTGCCCCATCATTGGTATCAGTGGGAGGAATAGTGCCCCATCATTGGTATCAGTGGGAGGAATAGTGCCCCATCATTGGTGTCAGTGGGAGGAATAGTGCCCCATCATTGGTGTCAGTGGGAGGAATAGTGCCCCATCATTGGTGTCAGTCAGAGGAATAGTGCCCCATCATTGGTGTCAGTCAGAGGAATAGTGCCCCATCATTGGTGTCAGTGGGAGGAATAGTGTCCCGTCATTGGTATCAGTGGGAGGAATAGTGCCCCATCATTGGTATCAGTGGGAGGAATAGTGCCCCATCATTGGTATCAGTGGGAGGAATAGTGCCCCATCATTGGTGTCAGTGGGAGGAATAGTGCCCCATCATTGGTGTCAGTGGGAGGAATAGTGCCCCATCATTGGTGTCAGTGGGAGGAATAGTGCCCCATCATTGGTGTCAGTCAGAGGAATAGTGCCCCATCATTGGTGCCAGTCAGAGGAATAGTGCCCCATCATTGGTGTCAGTGGGAGGAATAGTGCCCCATCATTGGTATCAGTGGGAGGAATAGTGCCCCATCATTGGTATCAGTGGGAGGAATAGTGCCCCATCATTGGTGTCAGTGGGAGGAATAGTGCCTCATCATTGGTGTCAGTCAGAGGAATAGTGCCCCATCATTGGTGTCAGTCAGAGGAGTAGTGCCCCATCATTGGTGTCAGTGGGAGGAATAGTGCCCCATCATTGGTGTCAGTGGGAGGAATAGTGCCCCATCATTGGTGTCAGTGGGAGGAATAGTGCCGAAAGGATTGGATAAAGGTAAGCAAAGGGCCGCTTTAGATAACAATGCTCATGAAACCCTCTGCGACGCACATATACAACATGTTGGACTGCGTTGCTTTAACATACATTGATATCTGGATATGTATTATATATTGCTGGAGAAATGCTGTGAATCCTCCCCAAGTCCTTGAGAAGTTATTGGTGCGCTGCAAACCTTCCTCCATGTGAGGTTTGTTAGTCGGGCCGCCCAAAACTGATTTATCGGTCTTTGTAAGATGCTGGAGAGGAGAACCATTCAACGTTTCTTCTGTCTCGTGAAGACTTTACTGGTGAGGTCTCCGTGATTTTAGTTCCCGGGTCTGTACACCCGCTGTGCCCATTATGAAGGGTTCCCACCATCCCTGTGCTGAGTTCCCGGGTCTGTACACCCGCTGTGCCCATTATGAAGGGTTCCCACCATCCCTGTGCTGAGTTCCCGGGTCTGTACACCCGCTGTGCCCATTATGAGGGGTTCCCACCATCCCTGTGCTGAGTTCCCAGGTCTGTACACCCGCTGTGCCCATTATGAGGGGTTCCCACCATCCCTGTGCTGAGTTCCCGGGTCTGTACACCCGCTGTGCCCATTATGAGGGGTTTCCACCATCCCTGTGCTGAGTTCCCAGGTCTGTACACCTGCTGAGCCCATTATGAGGGGTTCCCACCATCCCTGTACTGAGTTCCTGGGTCTGGTACGCCCGCTGTGCCCATTATAAGGGGTTCCCACCATCCCTGTGCTGAGTTCCCAGGTCTGTACGCCCGCTGTGCCCATTATGAGGGGTTCCCACCATCCCTGTGCTGAGTTCCCAGGTCTGTACACCCGCTGTGCCCATTATGAAGGGTTCTCACCATCCCTGTACTGAGTTCCCGGGTCTGTACGCCCGCTGTGCCCATTATGAGGGGTTCCCACCATCCCTGTACTGAGTTCCTGGGTCTGGTACGCCCGCTGTGCCCATTATAAGGGGTTCTCATCATCCCTGTGCTGAGTTCCCGGGTCTGTACACCCGCTGTGCCCATTATAAGGGGTTCTCATCATCCCTGTGCTGAGTTCCCGGGTCTGTACACCCGCTGTGCCCATTATAAGGGGTTCCCACCATTCCTGTGCTGAGTTCCCGGGTCTGTACACCCGCTGTGCCCATTATGAGGGGCTCCCACCATCCCTGTGCTGAGTTCCCGGGTCTGTACACCCGCTGTGCCCATTATGAGGGGTTCCCACCATCCCTGTGCTGAGTTCCCGGGTCTGGTACGCCCGCAGTGCCCATTATGAGAGGTTCCCACCATCCCTGTGCTGAGTTCCCGGGTCTGGTACGCCCGCAGTGCCCATTATGAAGGGTTCCCACCATCCCTGTACTGAGTTCCCGGGTCTGTACGCCCGCTGTTCCCATTATAAGGGGTTCCCACCATCTCTGTGCTGAGTTCCCAGGTCTGTACGCCCACTGTGCCCATTATGAAGGGTTCTCACCATCCCTGTACTGAGTTCCCGGGTCTGTACACCCGCTGTGCCCATTATGAGGGGCTCCCACCATCCCTGTGCTGAGTTCCCGGGTCTGTACACCCGCTGTGCCCATTATGAGGGGTTCCCACCATCCCTGTGCTGAGTTCCCGGGTCTGTACGCCCGCTGTGCCCATTATGAGGGGTTCCCACCATCCCTGTACTGAGTTCCTGGGTCTGGTACGCCCGCTGTGCCCATTATAAGGGGTTCTCATCATCCCTGTGCTGAGTTCCCGGGTCTGTACACCCGCTGTGCCCATTATGAGGGGTTCCCACCATCCCTGTGCTGAGTTCCCAGGTCTGTACGCCCACTGTGCCCATTATGAAGGGTTCTCACCATCCCTGTACTGAGTTCCCGGGTCTGTACGCCCGCTGTGCCCATTATGAGGGGTTCCCACCATCCCTGTACTGAGTTCCCGGGTCTGTACGCCCGCTGTTCCCATTATAAGGGGTTAATTTTGTTTTATTGAAAATCTTACAAACAACAACTTATATACAATAAAAACATAATAAATAAATAAAAACATATTTACAAAATAATTGAATATAATTATACAAACCAGAAAGAACAAGAACAAAATAAACAGTGCAAAAACAAATTGCGCACAACATAATCCCTATGGGAGAGCCAGACTAAGGAACATCACCGTCACCATGCATGTAGCCTTTTATCAAAATTGTATTTGATCTGAAAATCTAAGGGAGTGAAAGAAGAATACAAAGAAAGCCGCACACCACGAGATCAACAGGCAGCCGCTACAGAGTCCTGATATTCCTCCACGCCTTTATCCAGGCCTCCTGCTGCCACCGGTCTTTCTCAAGACCCCGAATCTTCCCAACCTCACCCAGAATGTTCTGCACCACCACTTCCACAGGGAGGATTTTACCCCGTAAGGATACCTGACACCGTGCACTCCACGTGAAATAACGGACTACTAAACTAACTAAAAAAAGTGTTTCCAAATCATAATCCCGACGAGTCTGGAAAGCCCCATACACCCACTCTGCATAACTCATATGGGGGAGGAAGGGTATACTCAGAGCCCTCCCCACCCTCTTGTACACCTCTATATTAAAAGGGCACTGAAGTAGAAAGTGATCCATGGACTCCACCACTCCTCCACACTCCACTCTCGGGCAGCCCCGATCACTCATGGAAAGAAACTTCAAGTTGCCCTTCACATATAGTTTTCCATGAAAGGCAAGCCAAGCCTGATCCCTAAACTTCATTGGGATTCTCTCCAAATTAATCAACCGCAAACCCACCCCCAAAACCAGGCTTGGGCAATCCCTCAAGGCCAGTGGCTCGCAAAAAACAGAGCTCATGATCCGCTTCTCAAGAAGTTTCCTTGGAAGAGATCTGACTTCTCCTGCCGTTACTTGCCACTGCCGAAGCATTTTCAAACACGGGGCAACATAAGCCGGGAGCTTATCATGCTTGACCCTCAGGCTTTTCACTGGCCCACCATTTTCCCAGTCTCGCAGAAAGGGCCTAAACCAGGACTGGAAAATACCAACCCACCCAGGCGGTCTCTCTGCCAACATGTTACCAAGATTGTACTTCACAAACATCAGAGAGAAAAAGACTACAGGGTTGATCATCCCTAGACCACCCTCCCGCCTAGAAAGGTAAGTCACATTCCTTTTGACAAGGTTTATTCTGTTCCCCCATAACAGCTGGAAGAAACAAGTATAGACCCTGGTATAGAGAGAAGCTGGCAAAACGCAAACAAAACTGACATATAGAAAAATCGGAATCAGGTAAGTCTTGATCAGATCAACCTTTTCCCTCAAGGAAAGCTGCCAACCTTTCCAGCTTGCCACCTTGGCATCGGCATTCTCCAGCCTGTTCACCCAATTTGCATGACCATAGTCACCTGGGCCAAATTCAATGCCTAGAACTCTAATTTTTTGCTGGGGCTCCGGGAAGTCATCCGGGAGAACAAAGCTCTCACCTTCCACGCCCATCCAGAAAGCTTCACACTTGTCCTGGTTGACCTTTGAACCTGATGCCTCTGAATACTGCGTTATCACTGAGACCACCTCCTGCGCCTCCCCAGTCCCAGAGACAAAAACAGAAACATCATCAGCATAGGCCACAACCTTCAAAGGAGGCTCACCAGCGATGCCCAAAGGTACCCCACACAATGGCCCATTCTCCAGCCTTCTGACGAAGGGGTCGATTGCAAATGCATATAACAGAGGACTCAATGGGCACCCCTGACGCACACCTGAGCCAACCACAAAGGGTTGCCCGACCCAACCATTAACTAGCGGAAAGCTTTCAGCCCCTTTGTACAAAATCTTGAGCCAATCAATGAAACCCCCCCCCAGGCCATATCTGCCAAGAAGGAGCCATAAGTACTCATGATTAACCCTATCAAAGGCCTTAGCCTGATCCAATGTCAGCAAAAATTTACCCCAACCAGCAGCCCTACAACGCTCCAAGGCCTCCCGGACGGCTAACACTGCTGAGAAAGTGCTTCTACCTTGGACCGAACAGTGCTGGTGGTGGGATAACAAACTGCCTGCCACTGGCGATAATCGCCAGAAAAAAATCTTTGCCAGTATCTTTCTATCGACATTAAGAAGGCTAATGGGGCGCCAATTCTCAATAATCGAAGGATCTTTACCCTTTGACAGAAGGATCACTGCAGATTGCCTCATGGAGGGAGGGAGAGAACCCTCCTGCAAACAGCTATTAAAAACCTCCGCAAGGTAGGGAGCCAGGATCGTCTTAAAACATTTATAAAACTCAGCTGTCAACCCATCTGGCCCTGGCGTTTTCTTGATGGCCAGTTTATCAATAGCCTGGACTACCTCATCTGCAGTGATTTCATCTGTCAAATTCATCAAAGGAACATTACTCTCCAGTCCTGGTGTAGAGTCCAAAAAACCCAACATCCTTGTCCGATCAAGGTTCCTTCCTCCCAGGAGATCGGCATAGTATGACCTGACAACCTCCAGGATCCCTGACCTAGACTTCGTCAGGGAGCCCGTACTGTCCTTCAGGCCATGGACCGTCTTAACTGCTACGCTCTGTTTACAGTTCTGGTAAGGGTCAGGCGAATGGTATTTCCCGTAATCCCTCTCCTGAACCAAAGAGGCGTGCCGGTCATATTCATGTCTCCTAAGGAGGAGCTTCACCTCAGAGATCGCCCCAGAATCTCCTCCATTCGAAACAAGACGGTCAAGTTTCCTCCGCAAACGCTGGTAGGTGATATACTTATCTCGCTGCTTCTTTCTTCCTATGGCCTTGAAAAGCCTAACAGTCCGCTGTTTTACAAGCTCCCACCATTCTGACTTGCTGTTGCAAAAGTCTAGGATCGTTACCTGTGCTTGAAAAAAGTCCTCAAAGGATTGTCTTACTCTCTCGTCTTCCAGGAGGGCCGAATTCAATCTCCAGATACCCCTCCCCCTAGGTGGCATGTCTGAGGCATTCAGAGTCACAGATAGAATACAGTGATCAGAAAACTCCACTGCCCGGCACACAGGTGCCGAAAAAGCAGAGTCTCCCTTTAAAAAAAACCTATCTATCCTACTCTGACTACTACCTCTCTGAAAAGTGAACCCCGTGCTGTCTGGGCAACGCTTAATGTGCGCATCTACCAGACCTGCTTCCCTAACTATCGCATTGAGAAAAAGGGTGTCATAGCCCAGCTTATCTCTGAAACCTCTCCTGTCTTTAGACCTAGTAATGGTGTTGAAATCACCTCCAAAGATAACCTGCTGGGCCGTAAAAAGAAAAGGCTTAATCTTTGTAAAGAGGCATTTCCTGTCCCACTTCGTCTGGGGACCATAGATGTTAATCAGGCGCAAGTCCTGCCCCCCTACAGAGACGTCCAAGACCATGCATCTCCCAATCTCTACCTCAATTACCCGCCGGCACGTTACCATACCAGAAAAAAGGACTGCAACCCCGCTGTAAGGCTCGGCCGCAAGAGACCAAAATGAGGGACCACGTCTCCACTCCTTCTTTGCCAGATGTATATCAGCCAGACTACTCAGATGGGTCTCTTGTAAAAACAAAATGTCAGCATCAAACTCGCTGAGCAAAAATAAGGCCATATGACGAGCGCTTACTGATCTCAAGCTGGCAACATTAATGGTTGCCACTTTTATCGGAGTGGGAACTGCCATTAGGGTAATTGAGGCAGACGTTTCTTAGCCTGACTACTCCCTCTGCCTGGAGAACCAGCACGCTTTGTTGCGCCCTGGCACTCATCATCCATGGAGGACGCTGAACTGAACGAGTCCCAATCATCATCATCATCATCGTCCGACAGGACCTTAAACTTATTTTCCAAAGGCAAAACTACAGGATTTAAGGGAACTGAACCCCTTTTTTTCCTTCTTTTGCCCCTCCTCCTCCTATCCTCCAACCACTCCATATCATCTTTGGATAAACCACAACCAGCCTCCCCACACCTATCCTCCCCTTCAACCCCCTCCCCCCCACTCTCCCTTCCCTTATCTACCACCAGGCCAGCCTCCCCACTATTTTCCCCACTCCTCTGGCCCCCACGATCTGCAATAGGAACCCTGCAGCGTCGGGGGAGGGGGACTGGCACCACACCTGATGCACCAGCCTCAGCACCTCTTGCTGCCTCTGCAATTTTAGAAGACACAGAAGGATTGGAAACAGAAGGATTGGACACATTCTTGGCAACTGAAACTTTACATACAGGCTGGGCGGACACAGACACATTGGGTACTGGCACAGACTGGGAGGACACAGACACATTGGGTACTGGCACAGACTGGGGAACCACAGACTGGGGAGACACGGACCCATTGGGTATGGGCACAGACTGGGGAGACACAGACACATTGGGTATTGGCACAGACTGGGGAGACACATTGGGTATGGGCACAGACTCCGATGGAATCACAGGCCCTCCAGCTGATGAGCTCTGTGCATCCTCCATGTCCAGACGGAAAAACTCCCTCATGAGCTCAGGCTTATTGTGCATTGCCTCAGGACACTGACTATAAGGATGTCCCACTGCATTGCACAGATTACATCTTATAATGTTACAATCCTTTGCCAAATGTCCTATACCCTGACACAGGGAGCACTTCATCACTGGACAGGAGGATGCAAGATGCCCTTTATCTCCACATTTATTGCAGAGCTTTGGCTGGCCCGGGTAGAAGATGGTCAGCCTGTCCCTCCCCAGGAAAGCTGAGGATGGCAGATGCTGGACGACATTATCAATAACCTTTAGTTTCAGCTGCACAGACCATCCCCCTGTCCATATTCCCCGATCGTCCAAAATCTTTCTCAGGGGGCTCAGGACGTCCCCATACCTCCTCAACCATACAGTCAGATCCCCTTGGGGTATAGATTCATTGCGCACAAGTATTGTCACCATCTTAATGAGGGGCTGGCGGGATATAAGTTTGGGGATGAGCCCTTTCCAGTCCGGCAGGCCCCTACACACGTGTTCAAACTTCTCCCAAAATATGTCCAGAGACTCGGGACGGATAAAGGACAAATCATATTCATAGGAACCTGCCGGACTGATCAGGGCGAAGATATCCGCAGGCCTAAACCCCATCTGCAGGATTTTATCCACCACCACCCTCCTATGTGGGGGGTTTCCATCGCCTTCCCATTTCAATTGTACAACATTCCTCCTTTTAAACAGGGAGAAAGATAAAACGTCCCCATGCTCCTTCCCTGCTTGTTCCCCCTTCCCAGATCCTGTGGCAGCAACACCAGCATAAGTTTTTCTTCCAGCTTTTGCAGTCTTGTCCTCAGATACATTCAAACCTGCTGGCAGAGAGTCTGAATCAGCTGGGATAGCAGTCTTCTGATTAGCAGGACCCACCCCCTCCCCCGAACACTCAGCTTCAATCCTGGGAGCCGTCACAGTCTTGGCTGCTGCAGACTCCTGGAGAGCTGTAGTACTACTGCTCCCAGCATCACCTCCACCATTCACAGGAATAGCCGCTGTGCCTGGTCCAGGCAAAGTCACTGTATTGTCCATGGACCTCTCTGCAGACTGAAGCTGACAGTTATTAGCAGATGTTATTGCTTGCTGTACATTGTCTATGGGTCTGGGCTGACTGTCTGCAGTACCACAACCCTCAGCAGGCCCATTGTTATTAAAGATCCCACCATCCTGCACACACACAGTACCTGCACCTGCTCTCTCCACAGGACTTTCTTTCACAGGGCTGGGAACGGTGTCCATCTTCTCCTCACCTTCCTGGGGAGCTGAATCTGGACTGGACTCCAGTTTGTTGATCAGATGCAGCATGTCAGAACCTTCATCCTCCGGCTCAGATGTTCCACATTGCTGGGGGGGGAAGGGGACAGAGGCCTCCGCCATTGAGGGCTCAGCAGGTGTCTGAGATGTTGAACAGCTGGGCTCATCCTCCGGGCCCACTTTCT
>NW_027507788.1:228666636-228674136 GCF_037356315.1 Lithobates pipiens
ATGGAAGAAAGTTACCGGTACCTGTTCAGGGGATCCTATGGAAACAATTCCCCCCCCCCCCCCCCTATGGTAAGCCCCCCTTGGGAATCAATTCAGTCTATGGTAACAAATCTGTAACGTTCCAGTCCTTTGGTTACAAGTCCGGTAACGTTCAGTCCTATGGTAACAATTCCGGTAACGTTCAGTCCTATGGAAACAATTCCGGTAACGTTCAGTCCTATGGAAACATTCCGTAACGTTCAGTCCATGGTAACAATTCCGGTAACGTTCAGTCCTATGGAAACAATTCCGGTAACGTTCAGTCCTATGGTAACAATTCCGGTAACGTTCAGTCCTATGGAAACAATTCCGGTAACGTTCAGTCCTATGGAAACAATTCCGGTAACGTTCAGTCCTATGGAAACAATTCCGGTAACGTTCAGTCCTATGGTAACAATTCCGGTAACGTTCAGTCCTATGGTAACAATTCGGTAACGTTCAGTCCTATGGTAACAATTCCGGTAACGTTCAGTCCTATGGAAACAATTCCGGTAACGTTCAGTCCTATGGAAACAATTCCGGTAACGTTCAGTCCTATGGAAACAATTCCGGTAACGTTCAGTCCTATGGAAACAATTCCGGTAACGTTCAGTCCTATGGAAACAATTCCGGTAACGTTCAGTCCTATGGAAACAATTCCGGTAACGTTCAGTCCTATGGAAACAATTCCGGTAACGTTCAGTCCTATGGAAACAATTCCGGTAACGTTCAGTCCTATGGAAACAATTCCGGTAACGTTCAGTCCTATGGAAACAATTCCGGTAACGTTCAGTCCTATGGAAACAATTCCGGTAACGTTCAGTCCTATGGAAACAATTCCGGTAACGTTCAGTCCTATGGAAACAATTCCGGTAACGTTCAGTCCTATGGAAACAATTCCGGTAACGTTCAGTCCTATGGAAACAATTCCGGTAACGTTCAGTCCTATGGAACAATTCCGGTAACGTTCAGTCCTATGGTAACAATTCCGGTAACGTTCAGTCCTATGGAAACAATTCCGGTAACGTTCAGTCCTATGGAAACAATTCCGGTAACGTTCAGTCCTATGGAAACAATTCCGGTAACGTTCAGTCCTATGGAAACAATTCCGGTAACGTTCAGTCCTATGGAAACAATTCCGGTAACGTTCAGTCCTATGGAAACAATTCCGGTAACGTTCAGTCCTATGGAAACAATTCCGGTAACGTTCAGTCCTATGGAAACAATTCCGGTAACGTTCAGTCCTATGGAAACAATTCCGGTAACGTTCAGTCCTATGGTAACAATTCTGGTAACGTTCAGTCCTATGGTAACAATTCTGGTAACGTTCAGTCCTATGGTAACAATTCCGGTAACGTTCAGTCCTATGGTTACCATGGTAACAAAACCGGTAACCTTCAGTCCTATGGTTACCATGAAGGTTTTGTATCTTTCAGTGAGTTATGAATACATTGTCTCCATTTCCCCCCAATTTACCATAGAATAGTGGGGGGGGGGGGGAGGGGTAGAGAAGTAGAGGTGGGAGTGAAGTGTGGGGGAGATCGGACTATATGCAGAGGGAGAAAAGAAAGGAGGAGGGGTTATGACCAGGAAGACCAGGTCATGACCCCTACGCCATAAATATATAAGATGCGGAGTGGACGTGGTTTAGCGGGGTTATAGATGAAGCTGTCAGCCATATCCCCGGGTATCATTTTCTTCGGCCAGCAATTTGGCTTTTTCACTAAAGTAATCGGAGGGGCTCATAAGCCACTGGATCGCTTTCTGAATCTGCAGGAGGGGACGTCCCCCCTCCCCCACTTTCCGGTGTTTCTTGGGTTTACATTTTTCACCGGCAAGCCCGAGAAACGATCCAACGGTGCGGCGGGCTGGTCACAGAGGCACTAAGAGACTAAATCGTCTCCGATCACCTCTATGGCCTTGGAGGACTGGAGCGACATCATGACTTTCTTGGGCGAAAGTTAACCATATTTTTTTTTTTTTTTTTTTTTTAAAGCAAAAGATCAATTTTATTTATTTTTTATCTTTTTTGCTTTTTAAAGGTAAATGAGAGATTTGAGGTCTTTTTGACCCCCCCCCCCCCCCCCCCATACAGAGGAGCAGTCGTCCTCCTTTCTATTACATGAGGTGTTTATATTACTTGTAATAGGAATAAAAATGATTAAAATAAAATGTTAAAGGGACAGTGTAAATTTAAAAAAAAATAAAAAATCTAAAGGGCCCCATCCCTCCGTGTTTGCGCGCAGAAGCGAATACATACGTAAGTTGCGCGCGCATGTGTAAACGGTGTCCGCACCACACTTGTGAGGTATCGCCATGAATGTCAGAGCGAGAGCGATAATTCTACCGCCAGCTCTCCTCTATGACTCTAAATTGACAATCTTTAAAAAAAATGTAAAGCGTCGCTTATGGAGATTTTTAAGTACCGCAGTTTGTCGCCATTCCACAAGCGTGCGTGATTTTAAACCGTGACGTGTTGGGTGTCTGTTTTCTCGGCATAACATCGTCTTTCATATTCTGCAAAAAATATTGGGGTGTGTATTGTGTGGATGGTGGGGTTTTTTTTTATTTTTTATTTATTAACCACTTGCAGACCGGACCATTTTGCTGGTCAAAGACCAGACCACTTTTTGCGATTCGGCGCTGCGTCGCTTTAACTGACAATTGCGCGGTCGTGCGACGTGGCTCCCAAACAAAATTGACGTCCTTTTTTTACCACAAATAGAGCTTTCTTTTGGTGGTATTTGATCACCTCTGCGGTTTTTATTTTTTGCGCTATAAACAAAAATAGAGCGACAATTTTGAAAAAAACGCATTATTTTTTACTTTTTGTTATAATATCCCCCAAAAATATATAAAAAAACATTTTTTTCCCTCAGTTTAGGCCGATACGTATTCTTCTACATATTTTTGGTAAAAAAATCGCAATAAGCGATTATTGATTGGTTTGCGCAAAAGTTATAGCGTTTACAAAATAGGGGATAGATTTATAGCATTTTTATTAATAATTTTTTATTATTTTTTTTACTAGTAATGGCGGCGATCAGCGATTTTTATTGTGACTGCGACATTATGACGGACACATCGGACATTTTTGACACATTTTTGGGACCATTGTCATTTATACAGCAATCAGTGCTATATAAATGCAGTGATTCCTGTGTAAATGACACTGGCAGTGAAAGGGTTAACCAGTGGGTGGCAGTGTAGGGGTTAAGTGTTCCTAGGGGTGTGTTACTAACTGTGAGGGGGTTGGGCTTTCATTTAGTGAACACTGATCTCTGCTCCAATCACATGGAGTAGAGATCAGTGTCACTAGTTGCTAGGCAGAATGGAAAAATGCTGTTTACACAGCATTTCCTCCATTCGGCCGCTCCGTGAGACGATCGCGGGGATGCCTGCGGCGATCGAGTCCGCAGGTCCCGCGACCGGACTCACGGGGGTCCCGACCAGCGCGGAAGCGCGCCGCCGGCGGCGCGCTCCCGATGGCAGGGCGGAATCGAATATTGGACGTACATGTACGCCAATATGCCTGCCCGTGCCATTCTGTCGCCGTACATCGTCGTGCGCTGGTCGGGGAAGTGGTTAAAGTGTATTTTTCTAAAAGGATTGAATTGCATTTGCAAAACCACTGACCAAGTACCATGTGACATAAAAAATTGCAACAATCGCCATTTTATTATGCCGGCCATACACGGTTCGAATTTTCGAAAATAATTTCCTTTTTCGAAAATCGTATCTAAGAATTTTCGTATGAATTTCGCACCATTAGTGGGGGGCGGCAGCAACAGCCGATTTTCGTGCGGAAATAAAATTTTGAGGAATCGGACATGTTTTGAAAAACGAATGATTTTCTAATCAATGATGGGAGAATCGTGCGAGAAATGTAATAAGAAAAAAAAATTTCCGGAGAGAAAAGAAGATTCCCAGTCAAGAAAATTATTTTCTGTAGCAACATGGAGGTGAAATTGAAGGCTTGGGTCGGGCGAATTTCGAAAATCAATGGTGGCGTCATCCGATCACAAAAAAAAAAAGGAATTTTCTGATTTTTTTGAAAAGAAAATTTGTTTGAAATTGGACCGTGTGTATGGCCCGCATTAGGGTCTCTGCTGGGGGGAAAAAAGAAATAAATAAATGTTTACCGGTTATAAGTAATTTTCTAGAAAAAAAAAAACGGATTTTAAACTTGTAAACAAAAAGTGCAAAAAATAAAAATAAAAAATGGGGGTCACCACGTGGTTAATGTTACAAATGTGTTACATTGTTGCTGAGATGTGGATTGTCTTCTCCTAAAGGATCTCAGTTCTGGGGATCTCGTGAAAAACGCTCGATGATTATTGGCTCGGCGATATCGGAGGAATGTTGGGTGTTTTTCCTGGTGAGAAATTCCGTTCCTCGCTCTGCGGTTGGTCGCGTCTGCGTGCAAAATTTTACAGGAATGAGGCGTTCTGTTACCGCTCGTTAAAGTTGAAAGTTAGTTTAAAAACATTTATATTTTCTTTATAAATTTTTTTTTTTTTTTTTTATATATATATATAATGTATTTATTATTTTATTTTTATTTATAATTTACATTTATTTATTTTTTTATAATGTATTATTATTTTATTTTTATTTATAATTTTTACATTTTTTTTTTTTTTGGGCTGCAGCTTCAGTTCCATGACTCGCCTGTAATGAATTGTTTCCCACATCCTGCTCCTTCCTCTAGAAATCTTCTCTCCGGAGATGACCGGTCCTCTTCACTGGCACTGTATGGTTGAATTGGATCTGACATTTACCGTACGTCGAAGAAGGTCCCGGCGGCTGCCCCGCCCCTTCCTGTCTCATCCATTCACAAAAGTCTTTGGATTGTGTCCACAGAATGTTCTCTGGGCGAGGACGGAAGGGTAAACAGACTCCCCCTCCTCTATTCACAGACGCTGTTGCATTTACAAGACAAGGAGTGTTGTGAATGGAGGAGAGGATGGGAAGGGGCGGGCATCCGTTGGGACCTTCTTCAATGTACGGCAATGTTAGATACAAGGCGATTAACCCATACAGTGCCAGAGGTTCAGCACTGTAAAGAGGGCCGGTCATCACTGCAGAGACCATTTCTATAGTAAGGAGAAAACAGCAGGATGTGGGATGAGCTTTACTTCCGGTCACTTATGTGATTGGAGCTGTAGCCAAAAAACCCACAAAACTTTAATTCAGGGGACTCCAACTCTCTAAACAAAGGGGCCGAACTGTGGCCAGTGGGAGTAAAAACTGTCCTGGTGTCAGTGGGAGGAATAGTGCCCCATCATTGGTGTCAGTGGGGGAATAGTGCCCCATCATTGGTATCAGTGGGGGGAATAGTGCCCCATCATTGGTGTCAGTGGGGGAATAGTGCCCCATCATTGGTATCAGTGGGGGGAATAGTGCCCCATCATTGGTGTCAGTGGGGGAATAGTGCCCCATCATTGGTATCAGTGGGGGGAATAGTGCCCCATCATTGGTATCAGTGGGGGGAATAGTGCCCCATCATTGGTGTCAGTGGGAGGAATAGTGCCCCATCATTGGTGTCAGTGGGAGGAATAGTGCCCCATCATTGGTGTCAGTGGGGGGGGGGGAATAGTGCCCTATCATTGGTGTCAGTGGGAGGAATAGTGCCCCATCATTGGTGTCAGTGGGGGGGGGGGGGGAATAGTGCCCTATCATTGGTGTCAGTGGGAGGAATAGTGCCCCATCATTGGTGTCAGTGGGGGGGGGAATAGTGCCCCATCATTGGTGTCGGTGGGAGGAATAGTGCCCCATCATTGGTGTCAGTGGGAGGAATAGTGCCCCATCATTGGTGTCAGTGGGAGGAATAGTGCCCCATCATTGGTGTCAGTGGGGGGGGGGGAATAGTGCCCTATCATTGGTGTCAGTGGGAGGAATAGTGCCCCATCATTGGTGTCAGTGGGGGGGGGGGAATAGTGCCCTATCATTGGTGTCAGTGGGAGGAATAGTGCCCCATCATTGGTGTCAGTGGGGGGGGGAATAGTGCCCCATCATTGGTGTCGGTGGGAGAATAGTGCCCTATCATTGGTGTCGGTGGGAGGAATAGTGCCCTATCATTGGTGTCAGTGGGAGGAATAGTGCCCCGTCATTGGTGTCAGTGGGAGGAATAGTGCCCCATCATTGGTGTCAGTGGGGGGGAATGGTGCCCCATCATTGGTGTCAGTGGGGGGAAATGGTGCCCCGTCATTGGTGTCAGTGGGGGGGGAATGGTGCCCCATCATTGGTGTCAGTGGGAGGAATGGTGCCCCATCATTGGTGTCAGTGGGAGGAATGGTGCCCCATCATTGGTGTCAGTGGGAGGAATGGTGCCCCATCATTGGTGTCAGTGGGAGGAATAGTGCCCCATCATTGGTGTCAGTGGGAGGAATAGTGCCCCATCATTGGTGTCAGTGGAGGAATAGTGTCCCATCATTGGTGTCAGTGGGAGGAATGGTGCCCCATCATTGGTATCAGTGGGAGGAATAGTGCCCCATCATTGGTGTCAGTGGGAGGAATAGTGTCCCATCATTGGTGTCAGTGGGAGGAATGGTGCCCCATCATTGGTATCAGTGGGGTGGAATAGTGCCCCATCATTGGTGTCAGTGGGGGGAATAGTGCCCCATCATTGGGGTGTCAGTGGGGGGGGGGGCGTAGTTTGGAGATCACCACTTTAAACTTGGCTTCAGCTTTAATTGATGATCCCTTTAAAATAAACCATGAAGGCATAAAAAGCACTAATTGTGATTTTCTTTGGGGGGGGGGGGGTCGGATACTTACAGGGGAACCTCTGCTGATGTTTCCTCCTTAGTCACTGTTAGCTATTTATATTCCTTACTTGCTGGTGGTGGGGGTGTAATGGTGTGGGGGATGGGATATCACCTGGTTCAGGCTGGTAGGGGCCACAGAGTATAACTTTGCCCCCAGGGGCCCATGATGATAAGACTGCCCCCCCCATGTTCTCGGTCGGGACTGCTGCACCCCGTGTAATGACCCCCCCCCCCCCCCCCCCGGTCACATCTTCTGCTCCGCTGCGCTCCGTCTGGGGAGTTTTGGAGTTGTTGGCGGTTGTGCAGCTTCATGATGAAGAAATCACCTGCGCAGCAGAGCTGGAAATCCAGTTTCCTGATTGCCGGGGGGGGGGGGGGGGGGGGAGCGGATATTCTTCCAGGAGGTTTGTATAATTCGTATAATTTCTGGGACCGCGCCGCTGACGCCGAGTCATTCAATACGCAAATACTTGACTCTGAGATGTCAGGAGAGCTCCACACACAGAGGAGGTCACCTGCCCGGTCTTGTGTTCTGCATGGAGGAGGTGATGACAGGAGTCGGCCACGCCAAGCCATTGTCTGCGTGCCGCCGGAACATTCCTTCTGCTGTGGTATGTGCTCTGTGGGGTTACTTTGCCTTTTCCCTTTTGTAACGCTTGGTTTGTTATTAGAGTGTTAGCAGTGCGGTGAGGTGGAGCCATTGTTACCATTC
>NW_027507788.1:228679136-228754136 GCF_037356315.1 Lithobates pipiens
CCCCACCTCCGTCAAGGAGCCTCCCCTTCCCCCACCTCCATCAATGAGCCTTCCCCCCCCCCCACCTCCATCAAGGAGCCTCCCCTCCCCCCCACCTCCATCAATCAGCCTTCCCTCCCCCCCCACCTCCATCAATCAGCCTTCCCTCCCCCCACCTCCATCAATGAGCCTTCCTCCCCCCACCTCCATCAACGAGCCTTCCCTCCCCCACCTCCATCAACGGGCCTTCCCTCCCCCACCGCCGTCAACAGGCCTTCCTCCCTCCCCCACCGCCGACAACGGGCCTCCCTCCCTCCCCACCTCCATCAACGGGCCTCCCTCCCTCCCCCACCACCGCCAACGGGCCTCCCTCCCTCCCTCCCCACCTCCATCAACAGGCCTTCTAGCTGTATGTCTGTGGTGTGAGATTTCAGGCACTGCTGCTTTGGACTGCCAGCCTCAGGAGGAGTGGGGTGAGAGTTGGTGATGCCACTACTGTTCTGTTTGCTGGAGGGAAAGCTGTACCAGAGGACCTGCAGTGGAAAGAATCCCCTGGCTTCATCTATTCTCTGGATCTGGGCTTCCCCCCCCCAGCTCTTCTGCTGCTTTTCATATCCCCCCCACCCCCACCCACCATCAGGATGTGGAGCCCTGGCCCTCTACCAAGATGGCCGCCTCCACACACAGACCGTCTGCAAGGCATGGTAGTCAGTAATGGGGAAGAGATCAGCTGTGGGGAGCCCACATACTAGCGGGATGTCCTTTTTGTCCCTTTGTAAAGATGTCGGTGTATTGTGTATAATATGTGATGTCATGGGCTGGTGTTCTGATGATGTCATCTGTCCACAGCGAGGAATTAGACTCGGAGTACGCCCGAGCCATCCAGGAGGAGCTGCAGAGGAAAGCACGGGAGTGCCTCCTGCGGGAGGAGGAAGACAAGGTAAGGTCACCGAAAGTCGAAGCGTCAATCATCGCCTGCACATATATTAGGATTACGACTCCATTCACACCAGTGCGACTTTTCATGCGACTTTTCATGCGACAGTCACAGCCCATGTATTTCAATGGAAACCATTCCGATCTATGCGAATTAAAGCCACAGCGATATAAAAAAAGGTTCCTGAACTACTTTGATGCGACTTTCAGGTTACTGCAATGTAAACTCTCAAAGGTCCCATGAAAGTCGCATCTTAATGTTATCAATGTGACAGCCAAAGCCAAAGTCAGCATCCAAGTTGCAATGTAAGGTCGCAATAGAGCCTAAAGCTGACTTCTAAAGGCAAAAAAATCAAAGCAGCTCTGCAATCTATTAATCCATCATTTCTTTTATTTGTAATGCAATCGGTCTATCTACATTTGACAGCAGAGCTCAGGGGGGGGGGGGGAGAAGCAGCACAAGGAGCCAGTAAGATGTGTTGCTGTGCCGGGGGCTATGCTGATAGGAAGAGAGGGGAGAGGGCGACAGATAAGCTCATTGGTGTACTGCTTCTCCTTTCACTGTCCAGTCTTTGGGTGGAGGAGACCTGTAAGTGAAAGTGTAACTGCAGCAGAGACCGATCTGACCCTCCTTATCAGTGGCGGTGCGTCCGTTAAGGGCGCTGCCCCCCCTCTCTCCAGCCGCCCCCCCTCCTCTATGTAGATGGATAGATTCATGCAGTGCATTTGAAAGACTGCTGTGCAAATACATGTGACCTAAAGCATTGCAAAAATCACCTTTTGTTCCTCTAGGGCGGGGATATGCAATTAGCGGACCTCCAGCTGTTGCAAAACTACAAGTCCCATCATGCCTCTGCCTCTGGGTGTCATGCTTGTGGCTGTCAGAGTCTCGCTGTGCCTCATGGGACTTGTAGTTCTGCAACAGCTGGAGATCCTCTAATTACATATCCCTGGTGTAGGGTCTCTGCCTAAATATATATTATATATGTTAGGAGGTTCTAAAGAATTTTCTATCAAAAAATATTGATTTAAACTTGTAAAAAAAAAGTGGCAGAAAAGGGTCAGCGAGGGGTTTATTGAGGGTTTTTTTCCCCAGTTCATCTTTATGATCCCTACAGATCGGCCCCCCAGCAGGCGATGTGTGGGGGAGGGGGAGGGGGGGGTCCTGGAAGGAAGCTCCTCGCTCTCTCTGGAGGTGTTCCCGGTGACAGAGGTGGTGTCAGGCTCAGACACATTCTGCTGTCCGGGTGCCAAATCCTGCTGCCTGTACAGACAGATCCGCCGACACTGAGCCCAGCGAGGGGGGGAGGGGGAGGGTCATATTCCACCTCTACACCCAACTGGGGAGTGTCGGATATTTCCCATCGCCGCTCTTCTGGGTGTCCGGTAATAAAAATACATTCCTGACATCCAGACGTAACATTCAGACTTTTCTGCCCTTCGGTGATATTTTTGAAAGATGCCGGGGAGGGGGAGGGGGGGGGGAGCACCCGTGTCAGAGGTGTTTGATGGGTGCGGGGACATCAGGACTATCGGCTTTCCGAATTGGGGAATTAAAAAGTAGTGATGTCATCGGAGGGCTGCCGCCTCCAGAGAATGTCATCACACTGCACACTGCCTGGAAGTCTGGAAGGTTGGGCGGTGTCACTGGAAGCATCCGCATCACTCTCTACGCCTTACCCCGCTCCTGGGGGGACTACTGACGGCTCCCACTGTATGTGGGGACTACTGACGGCTCCCGCTGTATGGGGGGGACTACTGATGGCTCCCGCTGTATGGGGGGACTACTGACGGCTCCCACTGTATGGGGGGACTACTGACGGCTCCCGCTGTATGGGGGACCTACTAATGGCTCCCGCTGTATGGGGGGACTACTGACGGCTCCCACTGTATGGGGGGACTACTGACGGCTCCCGCTGTATGGGGGGACTACTGACGGCTCCCGCGTATGGGGGGGGGACTACTGACGGCTCCCGCTGTATGGGGGACTACTGAGGGCTCCCTCTGTATGGGGGGACTACTGATGGCTCCCGCTGTATGGGGGGACTACTGACGGCTCCCGTTGTATGTGGGGACTACTGACGGCTCCCGCTGTATGGGGGGGACTACTGACGGCTCCCGCTGTATGGGGGGGACTACTGACGGCTCCCGCTGTATGGGGGGGACTACTGACGGCTCCCGCTGTATGGGGGGGACTACTGACGGCTCCCGCTGTATGGGGGGGACTACTGACGGCTCCCGCTGTATGGGGGGGACTACTGACGGCTCCCGCTGTATGGGGGGGACTACTGACGGCTCCCGCTGTATGGGGGGGACTACTGACGGCTCCCGCTGTATGGGGGGGACTACTGACGGCTCCCGCTGTATGGGGGGGGACTACTGACGGCTCCCGCTGTATGGGGGGGGACTACTGACGGCTCCCGCTGTATGGGGGGACTACTGAGGGCTCCCTCTGTATGGGGGACTACTGATGGCTCCCGCTGTATGGGGGGACTACTGACGGCTCCCGTTGTATGTGGGGACTACTGACGGCTCCCGCTGTATGGGGGGGACTACTGACGGCTCCCGCTGTATGGGGGGGACTACTGACGGCTCCCGCTGTATGGGGGGGACTACTGACGGCTCCCGCTGTATGGGGGGGACTACTGACGGCTCCCGCTGTATGGGGGGGACTACTGACGGCTCCCGCTGTATGGGGGGGGACTACTGACGGCTCCCGCTGTATGGGGGGGGACTACTGACGGCTCCCGCTGTATGGGGGGGACTACTGACGGCTCCCGCTGTATGGGGGGACTACTGACGGCTCCCGCTGTATGGGGGGACTACTGACGGCTCCCTCTGTATGAGGGGGGACTACTGAGGGCTCCCGCTGTATGGGGGACCTACTGAGGGCTCCCGCTGTATGGGGGAGCCTACTGAGGGCTCCCAGCTGTATGGGGGACCTACTGAGGGCTCCCGCTGTATGGGGGACCTACTGAGGGCTCCCGCTGTATGGGGGACCTACTGAGGGCTCCCGCTGTATGGGGGACCTACTGAGGGCTCCCGCTGTATGGGGGACCTACTGAGGGCTCCCGCTGTATTGGGGGACTACTGAGGGCTCCCGCTGTATGGGAGGACTACTGAGGGCTTCCCGCTGTATGGGGGGACTACTGAGGGCTCCCTCTGTATGGGGGACTACTGAGGGCTCCCTCTGTATGGGGGGACTACTGAGGGCTCCCTCTGTATGGGGGGGGACTACTGAGGGCTCCCACTGTATGGGGGGGGGACTACTGAGGGCTCCCACTGTATGGAGGGGGACTACTGAGGGCTCCCTCTGTATGGGGGGACTACTGAGGGCTCCCACTGTATGGGGGGGGACTACTGAGGGCTCCCACTGTATGGGGGGGGGGGGACTACTGAGGGCTCCCACTGTATGGGGGGGGACTACTGAGGGCTCCCACTGTATGGGGGACCTACTGAGGGCTCCCACTGTATGGGGGACCTACTGAGGCCCATGTATGGGGGGACTACTGAGGGCTCCACTGTATGGGGGACTACTGAGGGCTCCATCTGTATGGGGGGGACTACTGAGGGCTCCCACTGTATGGGGGGGGGGACTACTGAGGGCTCCCACTGTATGGAGGGGGACTACTGAGGGCTCCCACTGTATGGAGGGGGACTACTGAGGGCTCCCTCTGTATGGGGGGACTACTGAGGGCTCCCACTGTATGGGGGGGGGACTACTGAGGGCTCCCACTGTATGGGGGGGGGACTACTGAGGGCTCCCACTGTATGGGGGGGGACTACTGAGGGCTCCCACTGTATGGGGGACCTACTGAGGGCTCCCACTGTATGGGGGACCTACTGAGGGCTCCCACTGTATGGGGGACCTACTGAGGGCTCCCACTGTATGGGGGACCTACTGAGGGCTCCCACTGTATGGGGGACCTACTGAGGGCTCCCACTGTATGGGGGACTACTGAGGGCTCCCACTGTATGGGGGGGGACTACTGAGGGCTCCCACTGTATGGGGGGGGACTACTGAGGGCTCCCACTGTATGGGGGGGGGACTACTGACGGCTCCCACTGTATGGGGGACCTACTGAGGGCTCCCACTGTATGGGGGACCTACTGAGGGCTCCCACTGTATGGGGGACTACTGAGGGCTCCCACTGTATGGGGGGACTACTGAGGGCTCCCTCTGTATGGGGGGGACTACTGAGGGCTCCCACTGTATGGGGGGGGGGACTACTGAGGGCTCCCACTGTATGGAGGGGACTACTGAGGGCTCCCACTGTATGGAGGGGGACTACTGAGGGCTCCCTCTGTATGGGGGGACTACTGAGGGCTCCCTCTGTATGGGGGGACTACTGAGGGCTCCCACTGTATGGGGGGGGACTACTGAGGGCTCCCACTGTATGGGGGGGGGGGGACTACTGAGGGCTCCCACTGTATGGGGGGGGGACTACTGAGGGCTCCCACTGTATGGGGGACCTACTGAGGGCTCCCACTGTATGGGGGACCTACTGAGGGCTCCCACTGTATGGGGGACCTACTGAGGGCTCCCACTGTATGGGGGACTACTGAGGGCTCCCACTGTATGGGGGGGGGGACTACTGAGGGCTCCCACTGTATGGGGGGGGGGGACTACTGAGGGCTCCCACTGTATGGGGGGGGGGACTACTGACGGCTCCCACTGTATGGGGACCTACTGACGGCTCCCACTGTATGGGGGACCTACTGAGGGCTCCCACTGTATGGGGGACCTACTGAGGGCTCCCACTGTATGGGGGGACTACTGAGGGCTCCCACTGTATGGGGGACTACTGAGGGCTCCCACTGTATGGGGGGACTACTGAGGGCTCCCACTGTATGGGGGGACTACTGAGGGCTCCCACTGTATGGGGGGGACTACTGAGGGCTCCCACTGTATGGGGGGGACTACTGAGGGCTCCCACTGTATGGGGGGACTACTGAGGGCTCCCACTGTATGGGGGGGACTACTGAGGGCTCCCACTGTATGGGGGGGACTACTGAGGGCTCCACTGTATGGGGGGGGACTACTGAGGGCTCCCACTGTATGGGGGGGACTACTGAGGGCTCCACTGTATGGGGGACCTACTGAGGGCTCCCACTGTATGGGGGACCTACTGAGGGCTCCCACTGTATGGGGGACCTACTGAGGGCTCCCACTGTATGGGGGACTACTGAGGGCTCCCACTGTATGGGGGGACTACTGAGGGCTCCCTCTGTATGGGGGGGGGACTACTGAGGGCTCCCACTGTATGGGGGGGGGGACTACTGAGGGCTCCCACTGTATGGAGGGGGACTACTGAGGGCTCCCACTGTATGGAGGGGGACTACTGAGGGCTCCCTCTGTATGGGGGGACTACTGAGGGCTCCCACTGTATGGGGGGGACTACTGAGGGCTCCCACTGTATGGGGGGGGGGACTACTGAGGGCTCCCACTGTATGGGGGGGGACTACTGAGGGCTCCCACTGTATGGGGGACCTACTGAGGGCTCCCACTGTATGGGGGACCTACTGAGGGCTCCCACTGTATGGGGGACCTACTGAGGGCTTCCCACTGTATGGGGGACCTACTGAGGGCTCCCACTGTATGGGGGACTACTGAGGGCTCCCACTGTATGGGGGGGGGGACTACTGAGGGCTCCCACTGTATGGGGGGGGGGGACTACTGAGGGCTCCCACTGTATGGGGGGGGGACTACTGACGGCTCCCACTGTATGGGGGACCTACTGAGGGCTCCCACTGTATGGGGGACCTACTGAGGGCTCCCACTGTATGGGGGACTACTGAGGGCTCCCACTGTATGGGGGGACTACTGAGGGCTCCCACTGTATGGGGGGACTACTGAGGGCTCCCACTGTATGGGGGGGGACTACTGAGGGCTCCCACTGTATGGGGGGGACTACTGAGGGCTCCCACTGTATGGGGGGGGACTACTGAGGGCTCCCACTGTATGGGGGACCTACTGAGGGCTCCCACTGTATGGGGGACCTACTGAGGGCTCCCACTGTATGGGGGACCTACTGAGGGCTACTGAGGGCTCCCACTGTATGGGGGACCTACTGAGGGCTCCCGCTGTATGGGGGACCTACTGAGGGCACCTGCTGTATGGGGAGACTGACGGCTCCCACTCTAGGGGGAGGATACTTACGGGCAGCATGGATGATGGGTGGTGGTGCCTTGCTTGACCATCACTGGACACCATCCCTCTGCCTGCACTTAGAATTAATAGATTTAATTGTCGGAAAAGGAAGCGGGGGAGTTATCCCTTTTGGGGACACCTGTTCCAGTGACTGACGTCTAATAAGGAACTTTGGGGGGGGGGGGGGTGGTTTGGAGCGGCCGTCTCTTCCTGTCAGCTGATGGGCAAAAACGGGCGGAATGTGGGCGGTATTACAGGAAGCGGGGCTTGGGGTGGTAGTCCACAGTCGGTGCAGGAAGTGGGCGGGGCAGTGGCACGGTTGCTGCACATCTACAGGCTTTGAATGGTGTTGCGGCTTTTCCTCTAACCAGGATGGACGACCAGTCAATGCGCATTGCGTTGTCCGTATTTTGGGACGACCGGCAGACTTTCTGGGGTATTTAGCAGTGGAGGTGGAGCTGCCCTTTAAGGTTTCTTTTGGCATCAGACATAACATGTTGGATTGCTCACAGATTGTTTGTAACCTCCCCCAGGCGCCTCGTTCTCCGCGCTCGCTCTTCCGAGACGCACACATTTCCAAATGTTTTTTCCTAATTTAGCGCTCAGCCATCTCTCAGAGGATGGATGGGTCCTGCCAGTGCGGGGGCGGCGGTTTATGGAATGGGTCAAGCAGCTGGGAGAGGCGGAGTCACTCTGCAGTTCTGGAAATGCCACCCAGATCCTGGATTCTGCCTGTTTTACCTGCAGATGCTCGCGGGGTACGGCGTCCGGCCAATGTTCTGCTCATCGCCAACATAAATGCTGTCAGGTCCATTAGAGCTCTGGTTTAGATTGGTTGCCCCGGGTGCTGATTGGTGCCATTGACTTCACAGTAAAGGGATCCGCCCAACGCGGGAGGTCAGCTGTACGCAAATCCTGACTTTTGGAAAAAAAAATATTTCAATGTCCCTTGGATAGTTGAGGGAATAAACACCCCATGTTCCTAAAGGGGGTGAGGGAATGCCACTGACTTGTGGGCATTATAGCTGGCACATTACTATGCATGGTCGGATGGGGGTTTGAAGGCCTCCGTGAGGTTGACTTGGCTGGAGAAGCCGCACCTCGGAGCGCTCCAGTCTGTAGCTGCCCCGATGGGAATGGACTTTTGAAGAACCGGCTCCCTCAGAACTCTGTGCACTCAGGCCGGGAAATATTCCACCTCTATGAGCTGACTATGACAGGGAGAGAATACAAGTGAATAAATCGCTGTCGGTGGTGGTGTGAGCGCGCCCCAAGGCTTAAAGTGGTTCTAAAGCCTAAACACTTTTTTGTTTTACCTTTAATGCATGTTTAGGCTTTGATTTTACCCCCCCCCCACCCCTTAGAATTACCTGAGCCCTCATTCGATTGAGCGGCATGCACGCCTGCAGCTCTTCTCTTCCCTCCCTTCTGGGTCTCGCTGGCTTTGCTGAGGCACCAGGAGCCATTGGCTCACACTGCTGCCAATCAAAGCCAGTGACTAGGAAATTGGGGGGCGGGGCCAGGAGTGAGCACGCATGAGTCCCATGGGGGGTGGGACTGGAAAGAGAGGAGGGGCCAGGAGTGCCGGTGAGGGACCTGAGAAGAGGCGGTTCCATTACACAGAGCAGGTAAGTACACAAAAGAATGGGGCATATATTGTGCTTTTTTTTTTTTTTAATTCAATAAAGTGCTTTTTTTGCAAAAAAAATTGCATTTAAAAAGCCATTGCTCAAATACCATGTGACGGGAAAAAAAATGGCAACGATCGCCACTTTGTTCCCTAGGTTCTCTGCTAATAAAAAAAATCTATAATGTTTGGGGCAGTGGCGGGCGCTCATTAGGGGTGCACGGGCGCCCCCCCCCCCTCCCATAAAGGGTGGGCTCAAGGAGAAGAGCACTGTACCTGGCCTGAGCCCACCCTGTTGTGTGACATTTAGCACATTTTTAATATTTCTTTATTGTCTTCCTGTTTCTCCTCCCGGCCAATCAGGAAACGGCTGCTGAGACCCGATTGGCCGGGAGGAGAAGCGACGGCTAGGAAACAGAGGAGAAGGGAGGAGGAGATCCGCTGCTGCAGCCGTGACTGACACGGGGTAAGTGCGGGGCTGACGGAGGTCTGTCTGCCACCCACTTCCCCCCTCCCCCCCAACCGATGGAGCACCAGCCACCACTGGTTTTGAGGGTTACAAGTCATTTTTCTAGCAAAAAATACTGATTTAAACAAAAAATGTAATTAAAGGCCGGGTCTTAGTAGAATTGTAGGCAAAACTTTCTTTTTCATTTTGGACAGAGTAAGGGAGGGTTATAACCTCTGTCAGTTTTTTTTTTTTTTTTTCACCATCTGAGTCCAAGTGATGAGATTTACCTTCACTTCCTGTCCCATAGCCAAACAGGAAGTGAGAAGAAATCTCTGCAAATTAAGGAAATTCATTGGGACCTTCGGAGGTCATACGCACATGACAATTATTCGTTTTTTTTATGTATATATTTTTCTAATTTTACTTCACCAACTTGGACTATTGTGTTCTGATCATCACATAGAATTCAGATTACAAAAACATTGAACTAAAGGCTTTAATGTAACAATATAGGTGGGGGGGTGAATACTTTTGCAAGGCACTGTATATTCAAGCACACAGGTAATATACAGAAGCCCCATGTTAAGATTTTTGGAATCATTTCAGCAACCGCATATTGTGCACATAAAAATGATTCCAGGAATAAACTTTATGGTTTTCGGGAACAAAGAATTCTCGGGCCGGCCGGGCGGAGGCAGCTTGTTTGACTTGGATTCTGGAAATTCCCCGGGATGTGCCAGGGATTGGTCCATAGTGCTGGTGCCAGGGGCAGCTTTACAAAACAGAAGCTGCTGCTCTGCTTAGGAAGATGTGGGGGCTGTACAGCTCAGGAGTGACTGGAGAGATGTCTGCATGGGAGAGAGGGGGGACCAATCAATGGGAGAGAGGGGGGACCAATCAATGGGAGAGAGGGGGGACCAGTCAATGGGAGAGAGGGGGGACCAGTCAATGGGAGAGAGGGGGGACCAATCAATGGGAGAGAGGGGGGACCAATCAATGGGAGAGAGGGGGGACCAATCAATGGGAGAGAGGGGGGACCAATCAATGGGAGAGAGGGGGGACCAATCAATGGGAGAGAGGGGGGACCAGTCAATGGGAGAGAGGGGGGACCAGTCAATGGGAGAGAGGGGGGACCAGTCAATGGGAGAGAGGGGGACCAGTCAATGGGAGAGAGGGGGGACCAATCAATGGGAGAGAGGGGGGACCAATCAATGGGAGAGAGGGGGGACCAGTCAATGGGAGAGAGGGGGGACCAATCAATGGGAGAGAGGGGGACCAATCAATGGGAGAGAGGGGGACCAGTCAATGGGAGAGAGGGGGGACCAGTCAATGGGAGAGAGGGGGGACCAATCAATGGGAGAGAGGGGGGACCAATCAATGGGAGAGAGGGGGGACCAATCAATGGGAGAGAGGGGGGACCAATCAATGGGAGAGAGGGGGGACCAATCAATGGGAGAGAGGGGGGACCAGTCAATGGGAGAGAGGGGGGACCAGTCAATGGGAGAGAGGGGGGACCAGTCAATGGGAGAGAGGGGGGACCAGTCAATGGGAGAGAGGGGGGACCAATCAATGGGAGAGAGGGGGGACCAATCAATGGGAGAGAGGGGGGACCAGTCAATGGGAGAGAGGGGGGACCAATCAATGGGAGAGAGGGGGGACCAATCAATGGGAGAGAGGGGGGACCAATCAATGGGAGAGAGGGGGGACCAATCAATGGGAGAGAGGGGGGACCAATCAATGGGAGAGAGGGGGGACCAGTCAATGGGAGAGAGGGGGGACCAGTCAATGGGAGAGAGGGGGGACCAGTCAATGGGAGAGAGGGGGGACCAGTCAATGGGAGAGAGGGGGGACCAGTCAATGGGAGAGAGGGGGGACCAGTCAATGGGAGAGAGGGGGGACCAGTCAATGGGAGCGAGGGGGGACCAGTCAATGGGAGCGAGGGGGGACCAGTCAATGGGAGAGAGGGGGGACCAGTCAATGGGAGCGAGGGGGGACCAGTCAATGGGAGCGAGGGGGGACCAGTCAATGGGAGCGAGGGGGGACCAGTCAATGGGAGCGAGGGGGGACCAGTCAATGGGAGAGAGGGGGGACCAGTCAATGGGAGAGAGGGGGGACCAGTCAATGGGAGAGAGGGGGGACCAGTCAATGGGAGCGAGGGGGGACCAGTCAATGGGAGCGAGGGGGGACCAGTCAATGGGAGCGAGGGGGGACCAAACAATGGGAGCGAGGGGGGACCAATCAATGGGAGAGGACGGGTCATCAGTGGGAAAGAAGGGGGTCATCAATGGGACAGAGGGGACCAATCAATGGGAGAGGACAGGTCATCAGTGGGAGAGAGGGGGCCAATCATGGGGTGAGTCTGTCGCAGGCTCTGAAACATTGCATCACCTACAGTATATGCCTAGTAAAGGGGTCTTGTAGGCAGGGCCAAGACAAGGGGTGGGCAGAAGGGACAGCTGCCCTGGGCGTAGTTTGTGTTGTAGGGATGGAGATGCCGCAAGTTCCCTCTACTATAAGGCTGACGGGAGTAGTGACAGCGGCATCACTACTTCTGTCAGCCCAGCGCTGGAAGTGGCAAGGAGAAAATGAGAGAGCCGGGAGGAGGTGCGGGCTGTGCTCTCTCTCCCCTCCTCCTCATAAGCTTACACATAATGAAAGGGGAGGAGGGGGCAGCAATTTGGCACCTTTGCCCCGGGCACTGGATAATCTTGTCCCAGCACTGCCTTTGGAGCTGTAAAATGTTGCATTAGATGCCTACAGAAGGGGTCCTGCGAGGCTCTGCAATATTGCACCACGTGCCTGACTTGGGCATCTGATACAAGATTTCAGAACTTTGCAGGACTGCTGAGTCAGGCATGTGATGCAGTGTTGCAGAGCCTCGCAGGACCCCTGTTATAGGCATGCAGTGAGTGCAATATTTAGGAGCCTCATAGGCCCCCCTTCCGTAGGCATCTGATGCAACATTTCAGAGCCTCACAGGACCTCCCAGTCAGCCATGTGATGTAATGTTATGGGGCCTCACAGGACCCTTTCCTTAGGCATATGATGTAACATTTTTGAGTCTCAAAGGCCGCTAATCAGACATGTAATGCAATGTTTTTGGAGCCTCGTAGGACCCTTCTCCAAGCATACGAGGCAACATTTCAGAACCTCACAAGACCCCTTTATTTTAGGCATGTGATGCAAGGTTTCAGAGACTCGCAGGACCCCTTCCTTAGGCATCTGATACAACATTTCGGTTGCAGGCCATTTTGCCAGGCAATTCATAGAAGGTTTCAGAACCCTTGCAGGACCCTTTACCAGGCATGTGATAGAAAGTTTCAGAGCCTCATCAGGAATCACATATCTGGTGAAGGGGCCCTGCGGGGCTCTGAAATGTCACACTGGTTGTGACCACTAATTAGCCGGACGGTATCTGCAGATCTCGGAGTCCCATTGACGCCGTCTCTTCTCCTCGGAGTCCCGTTGACGCCGTCTCTTCTCCTCGGAGTCCCGGGGACGCCGTCTCTTCTCCTCGGAGTCCCGGGGACGCCGTCTCTTCTCCTCGGAGTCCCGGGGACGCCGTCTCTTCTCCTCGGAGTCCCGGGGACGCCGTCTCTTCTCCTCGGAGTCCCGGGGACGCCGTCTCTTCTCCTCGGAGTCCCGGGGACGCCGTCTCTTCTCCTCGGAGTCCCGGGGACGCCGTCTCTTCTCCTCGGAGTCCCGGGGACGCCGTCTCTTCTCCTCGGAGTCCCGGGGACGCCGTCTCTTCTCCTCGGAGTCCCGGGGACGCCGTCTCTTCTCCTCGGAGTCCCGGGGACGCCGTCTCTTCTCCTCGGAGTCCCGGGGACGCCGTCTCTTCTCCTCGGAGTCCCGGGGACGCCGTCTCTTCTCCTCGGCGTCCCGGGGACGCCGTCTCTTCTCCTCGGCGTCCCGGGGACGCCGTCTCTTCTCCTCGGCGTCCCGGGGACGCCGTCTCTTCTCCTCGGCGTCCCGGGGACGCCGTCTCTTCTCCTCGGCGTCCCGGGGACGCCGTCTCTTCTCCTCGGCGTCCCAGGGACGCCGTCTCTTCTCCTCTGCGTCTCTTCTCCTCCCTCGGCGTCTCTTCTCCTCCCTCGGCGTCTCTTCTCCTCCCTCGGCGTCTCTTCTCCTCCCTCGGCGTCTCTTCTCCTCCCTCGGCGTCTCTTCTCCTCCCTCGGCGTCTCTTCTCCTCCCTCGGCGTCTCTTCTCTTCTCCTCGGAGTCCCGGGGACGCCGTCTCTTCTCCTCGCCGTCTCTTCTCCTCGGCGTCCCGGTGACGCTGTCTCTTCTCCTCGGTGTCTCTTCTCCTCGGCGTCCCGGTGACACTGTCTCTTCTCCTCGGCGTCTCTTCTCCTCGGCGTCTCTTCTCCTCGGCGTCTCTTCTCCTCGGCGTCTCTTCTCCTCAGCGTCCCGGTGACACTGTCTCTTCTCCTCGGTGTCTCTTCTCCTCGGCATCCCGGTGACACTGTCTCTTCTCCTCGGCGTCCCGGTGACACTGTCTCTTCTCCTCGGCGTCTCTCCTCCTCGGCATCCCGGTGACACTGTCTCTTCTCCTCGGCGTCCCGGTGACACTGTCTCTCCTCCTCGGCGTCTCTCCTCCTCGGCATCCCGGTGACACTGTCTCTTCTCCTCGGCGTCTCTTCTCCTCGGCGTCTCTCCTCCTCGGCGTCTCTTCTCCTCGGCGTCTCTCCTCCTCGGCGTCTCTTCTCCTCGGCGTCTCTCCTCCTCGGCGTCTCTCCTCCTCGGCGTCTCTTCTCCTCGGCGTCTCTTCTCCTCGGCGTCTCTTCTCCTCGGCGTCTCTTCTCCTCCGGCGTCTCTCCTCCTCGGCGTCTCTCCTCTTCGGCGTCTCTCCTCTTCGGCGTCTCTTCTCCTCGGCGTCTCTTCTCCTCGGCGTCTCTTCTCCTCGGCGTCTCTTCTCCTCGGCGTCTCTTCTCCTCGGCGTCTCTCCTCCTCGGCGTCCCGGTGACGCCGTCTCTTCTCCTCCGGCGTCTCTCCTCCTCCGGCGTCTCTTCTCCTCGGCGTCCCAGTGACACTGTCTCTTCTCCTCGTCGTCTCTCCTCCTCGGCGTCTCTCCTCCTCGGCGTCTCTCCTCCTCGGCGTCTCTTCTCCTCGGCGTCTCTTCTCCTCGGCGTCTCTTCTCCTCGGCGTCTCTTCTCCTCGGCGTCTCTTCTCCTCGGCGTCCCAGTGACACTGTCTCTTCTCCTCGGCGTCTCTCCTCCTCGGCGTCTCTCCTCCTCGGCGTCTCTCCTCCTCGGCGTCTCTCCTCCTCGGCGTCTCTTCTCCTCGGCGTCTCTTCTCCTCGGCGTCTCTTCTCCTCGGCGTCCCAGTGACACTGTCTCTTCTCCTCGTCGTCTCTTCTCCTCGTCGTCTCTCCTCCTCGGCGTCTCTCCTCCTCGGCGTCTCTCCTCCTCGGCGTCTCTCCTCCTCGGCGTCTCTTCTCCTCGGCGTCTCTTCTCCTCGTCGTCTCTCCTCCTCGGCGTCTCTCCTCCTCGGCGTCTCTCCTCCTCGGCGTCTCTTCTCCTCGGCGTCTCTTCTCCTCGTCGTCTCTCCTCCTCGGCGTCTCTCCTCCTCGGCGTCTCTCCTCCTCGGCGTCTCTCCTCCTCGGCGTCTCTCCTCCTCGGCGTCTCTTCTCCTCGGCGTCTCTTCTCCTCGGCGTCTCTTCTCCTCGGCGTCCCAGTGACACTGTCTCTTCTCCTTGTCGTCTCTTCTCCTCGTCGTCTCTCCTCCTCGGCGTCTCTCCTCCTCGGCGTCTCTCCTCCTCGGCGTCTCTCCTCCTCGGCGTCTCTCCTCCTCGGCGTCTCTCCTCCTCGGCGTCTCTCCTCCTCGGCGTCTCTCCTCCTCGGCGTCTCTCCTCCTCGGCGTCTCTTCTCCTCGGCGTCTCTTCTCCTCGGCGTCTCCGGCTCGGTGGGGGACTCCAGTGTTGGTAATCCCCTCGGTATCCTCAGCGCCGGTCCCCCTCTGTCTCTTCTCGCTTTCCTTCCTCTCCGTATCACAACTCGGAGAAATCCTTTATTTTTCCTGCCATTGTTTCTGCGGTTTTATTTTCCTGCTGTCCGATGATCTAATAATCTTTATTACTTTTTTTTTTTTTAAGTCAGATATTTTTGGACTTTTTATGTGACGAGCCGAAAATAACCGCTTTGGATGTTTTCAAATTCTGAAAACAATGTGAGGTGTGACTGCAAGTCATGCTGGGAAGTTTCTGTGTCTGCAGATTTTCTCTTCCTCTGAAGATGGCGCCACATGGATTTTATGGGGACCAACCGAACCGCCGATCTTTGGGACAAACCACTAAATACAGATTGTATACATATGAGGGAGCTGCCTTCTGAGATTTACACCTTGTGGGTATTGCCCCTCCCCCAGCCTGTGATTGGACAGTCAAAGGATAAGCAGCAGACCAATGGGCTCATCCCTCTGGCACTCTGCTCTCTCCTCCTCCCAGCATGTCCTTTGTTAGCACTGCGGCACATCTGATTGGCTCTTTGTGCTGAACCTAGACACTCCTTCATCATGAGGATTTCAATGGAGTAACTTCATGTTCGCCCCACCCCCTTCTCTGCCACGCCCCCATCTGTAAGTACCTTGTGCATGGGCCAGGGAAACCCCCACGCATGTGCAGATGTGCCACAGATCTCTGCTGGGTCCTAAAGACCTGCAGCACATCGGCACCCCACACGGAATCCTACGGCGTGCATGAGCCCATCAATAAAACTGCCTTCTACGAGGTGTGAGGGCGCCCCCAGGAGACAGCGGGGGGCGCTGCATCATTCTTCCCTAGGCAAGAAGGAAGGAAGTTCTGCAATGCTCCACTAGAAGAGGGAGGAGCCGGGAAATTGGTTCATGGGGTGAAGCAGAGATTTATCAAGACTGGCACAGGAAGGGATACGGCTACAACATGAGAAGCAGCAGAGGGTGCCAACTAAGTGCAGTATATAGGAAAAGACGATTCAAAATCACAACTCTCACGATGCATAAAGATTGTAACGTCTCCCCCCCCCCCGGATTGTTGTGGAGCCTCAATGTGTCTTCAGGAGCCAGAAACCGATGAACGTTGTCAGGAGCTTTGTAGGACAGGATTTGTTCCCAATCTTGGGGGGGCTACTGACGGCTCCCACTGTAGGGGGGGCTACTGACGGCTCCCACTGTAGGGGGGGCTACTGACTGCTCCCACAGTAGGGGGGCTACTGACGGCTCCCACAGTAGGGGGGCTACTGACGGCTCCCACAGTAGGGGGGCTACTGACGGCTCCCACAGTAGGGGGGCTACTGACCGGCCCCCACTCAGGGGGGGGCTACTGACGGCTCCCACTGTAGGGGGGCTACTGACGGCTCCCACTCAGGGGGGGCTACTGACGGCTCCCACAGTAGGGGGGCTACTGACCGGCCCCCACTCAGGGGGGGGCTACTGACGGCTCCCACTGTAGGGGGGGCTACTGACGGCTCCCACTGTAGGGGGGCTACTGACGGCTCCCACTCAGGGGGGGGCTACTGACGGCTCCCACTCAGGGGGGGGCTACTGACGGCTCCCACAGTAGGGGGGCTACTGACCGGCTCCCACTCAGGGGGGGGCTACTGACGGCTCCCACTCAGGGGGGGCTACTGACGGCTCCCACTCAGGGGGGGGCTACTGACGGCTCCCACTGTAGGGGGGCTACTGACGGCTCCCACTGTAGGGGGGCTACTGACGGCTCCCACTGTAGGGGGGCTACTGACGGCTCCCACAGTAGGGGGGCTACTGACGGCTCCCACGCAGGGGGGGGCTACTGACGGCTCCCACAGTAGGGGGGCTACTGACGGCTCCCACAGTAGGGGGGCTACTGACGGCTCCCACTCGGGGGGGGGGGCTACTGACGGCTCCCACTCAGGGGGGGGCTACTGACGGCTCCCACTCGGGGGGGCTACTGACGGCTCCCACTCGGGGGGGCTACTGACGGCTCCCACTCGGGGGGGCTACTGACGGCTCCCACTCGGGGGGGCTACTGACGGCTCCCACTCAGGGGGGGCTACTGACGGCTCCCACTCGGGGGGCTACTGACGGCTCCCACTCGGGGGGCTACTGACGGCTCCCACTCGGGGGGGCTACTGACGGCTCCCACTCGGGGGGGCTACTGACGGCTCCCACTCGGGGGGGCTACTGACGGCTCCCACTCGGGGGGGCTACTGACAGCTCCCACTGTAGGGGGGCTACTGACAGCTCCCACTGTAGGGGGGCTACTGACAGCTCCCACTGTAGGGGGGCTACTCATGGCTCCCACTGTAGGGGGGCTACTCATGGCACCCACTGTAGGGGGGCTACTCATGGCTCCCACTGTAGGGGGGCTACTCATGGCTCCCACTGTAGGGGGGCTACTCATGGCTCCCACTGTAGGGGTGCTACTGAGGGCTCCCACTGTATGGGTGCTACTGAGGGCTCCCAATGTAGGGGGGCTACTGAGGGCTCCCAATTTAGGGGGGCTACTGACGGCTCCCACTCTGGGGTGACTACTGAGGGCTCCCACTGTACTGGGGTTACTGAGGGCTCCAACTCTGGGGGGGGGCTACTGAGGGCTCCCACTCGGGGGGGGGGCTACTGAGGGCTCCCACTCTGGGGGGGGGGGGGGGGCTACTGAGGGCTCTCACTGTAGGGGGGGCTACTGAGGGCTCCCACTGTAGGGGGGGGCTACTGAGGGCTCCCACTGTGGGGGGGGCTACTGAGGGTTCCCACTCTGGGGTGGCTACCACTGTACTGGGGTTACTGACGGCTCCCACTCTGGAGGTTTTGTTTCCTACACATTTCCTGACAATGGCATCTGCTTCCTGGCACTGGGCGGAGACGCGCTCTCATCTTTATACATCGTGTGAGTTGCCACTTGTGATTTTTATTACAGTCTTTTCCTATCTTCTGCACTTAGTCGGGGCCCTCTGCTGTCTCCTATTTATGGGGTGAAGGGACACTATGAAAAGTTACCACCAAAGGCGAATAGTAAATACATTTTCAGCCTAAGGCAACCAGATCTGGTTCAGCGTTTTGGATTTGATGGTCTTGTACGGCGGGCGGCTATTCAGATGGCGGCAGTAAAGATTTGGGTTAGCAGGTTAGATTGGCGGACGGTAATGTCTATTTATAAAGGAGATTTTCTTTTATAGGGTCACCGGTGCGTTCTCACCCAGACTGGTAATTATGGTGTCCGTATACTGACCTCACCCCGGGGTGATCCCACCAGACACACCATGAGCGTTCTCAGACGCCGGCCGCGGGCTGAGTGCGGACTCCTCCGCCTGTCCGCTCGTTTTTATGTCCCCCCCCCCCGGAGGGAGGTTCTCATCTGACAGAAAAATCTTGCAAATTCCCTGTCTTAGAAATCTCCTCCCCCCGTCATGCCGCCCAGCCGGTGGTCGGCCGTAACCGCCATGGTTAACCATAATTGTGAGTCACAAAACTTTCCTCCGTCCTCATGTGATGTGTAAAACCCCCAACAATCGGCGTCTCCTATCTGATCCTTTTTGGGCTGAAACGCTGATTGTAAAATCTCCTTCTAAAAATGTAATGTAAGGGGCGGGCGCGCCTGATTGGATACTGATTGATTGGATAGATTAACCCCTTGCCTACTGGAGACATTTTTTTATGTTTTGCACACATGTTAAAAAAAAAAATTTTTATTATTTATTTAAGTTTTGCTAGAAATTTCTTCAAAGCCCGCAATAAGTCTATATTTTCCGAAAGCCGAGATCCCGGAGAATAAAATGGTGGCAGCTTCATATTCTTTTATGTTGCGCATTATTTGCTCTGTTACTGTATTGATCAAACACATATTTTAAGGAAAAGCAAAACGACAAAACAAAAAAAACACTAAAACTAATTTTAGCGCACAAAAAACACAATATTATACCCGATTGTTTTGGTAAAATATAATATATATTGGTTTTGCATCAAGTAATTGGATACCAAATCTGTCAAGCCTTCGACTCCATTCACACAGGGGCAACTCTGGATCCGACTTCAGGTCGCCCCAAATGTAAAAATCAATGCAAGTGAATGACAAAAAGGTTCGACTTCTAGGCGACCTGTACCCATTGATTTCAATGGAAGTCGCCTCCAAGTCGCATCTCCATCCATATTGAAGCGACAATGTCGCAACAGAATAATCCGCTCTCAAGGAGGAACTCCATGCCAAATTTTAAATAAAAAAACGGCATGGGTTCCCCCCCCCCCCCCCGGGAGCATACCAGGGCCTTAGGTCTGGTATGGATTTTAAGTGGAACCCCCCTACACCGAAAAAACGGCGTGGGGTCCCCCCCCAAATCCACACCAGACTCTTATCCGAGCACGCAGCCTGGCCGCTCAGGAAAGGGGGTGGGGACGAGCGAGCGAACCCTTTATAAGGGGGCCCCCAGATCCCGGACCCCCACCCTATGTGAATGAGTAAGGGGTAAAAAAAAAAACACAACACAGGTTTTTAAAGTAATTTATTAATCAGCTCCGGGGGTCTTCTTCCGACTTCTCCGCTCTGTTCCACCTCTTCTCCCGCTCTCCGGCCTCTTCTCCCGCTCTTCGGCGTTGTCTCCTGATCTCTGGCCTCTTCTCCCGCTCTCCGGCGTTGTCTCCTGATCTCCGGCCTCTTCTCCCGCTCTCCGGCGTTGTCTCCTGATCTCCGGCCTCTTCTCCCGCTCTCCGGCGTTGTCTCCTGATCTCCGGCCTCTTCTCCCGCTCTCCGGCGTTGTCTCCTGATCTCCGGCCTCTTCTCCCGCTCTCTAGCGTTGTCTCCCGCTCTCCGGCGTTGTCTCCCGCTCTCCGGCCTCTTCTCTCCCGCTCTCCGGCGTTGTCTCCCGCTCTCCGGCCTCTTCTCTCCCGCTCTCCGGTGTTGTCTCCTGATCTCCGGCCTCTTCTCCCGCTCTCCGGCATTGTCTCCCACTCTCCGGCCTCTTCTCCCGCTCTCCGGCATTGTCTCCCACTCTCCGGCCTCTTCTCCCGCTCTCCGGCGTTGTCTCCTGATCTCCGGCCTCTTCTTCCGCTCTCCAGCGTTGTCTCCCGCTCTCCGGCCTCTTCTCCTTTCTTCTTCCAATATTGACACGACACTCTCTGCCGCTGAAATGCAGTGTACAGCGACTTATATAGTGATGTGACCCCACCCCTTATGACGTCAAGTCCTGGGGCATGCTGGGACTTGACGTCATAAGGGTCGGGGTCACCGCGTGACATCACCCGGTGAGCACGCCCCATACCTAATATAAGTCGCTGCATTTGTCAAATAAAAAAAAATGGCGCCCCAATTCCTCCATGCTTGCATGCAGAAGTAAGTCGCAAACGCATATGTAAATGATATTCGCACCACACAGGCATTGCGGAAAAGGTCAGAACGAGAGAAATGGCGCCAGACCTTCTTTTGAAACTCTAAACTGGTGACCTGTAAAAATGTTTAAAGCGTCGCCTTTGGAGATTTTTAAGTATCGTAGTTTGTCGCCATTCCACAAGTGTGCGCAGTTTTAAAGCGTGAAATGATGGGCATCTATTTACTCAGCTAAATCTCTTTTACCCTGTTTCCCCTAAAATAAGACCTAGCATGATTGTCGGCGTTGGCTGCAATATAAGCCCGACCGCCCCAAACAAGCCCTACCCTGTTTCCCGGAAAAGAAGCCCTACCCTGAAAATAAGACCTACAAGGACTTTAATTAGAGCTTATTTGAGGGGTAGGGCTTATATTGCAGCCATCACCGACAATCAAGCTAGGTCTTATTTTAGGGGAAACAGGGTAGATTCTACCAAAAAATTTATTTACATCATGTTTTTTTTTTTTTTTGCATTAAAATTCATTAAAGTGTATTTTTTCCCCAAAAATTGTTTTGGAAAAACCGCTGCGCAAATGCCGTGTGACATAAAAGATTGCTACGATTGCCATTTTATTCCCAAGGATATCTGCTAAAAATATAACATTTAGGGGCACTAAGTAAATTTTTAGCAAAAAAATACAGATTTTTACTTGTAAACAGAAAGTTCCAGAAAGGATCGTCAAGTGGCAACGGCAGGATTTAGCGAAGGTGCTCTGCTGCCACCTAGTGGTGATCACTGGGAGCTCCTGCGGCGGGTCAGTAACAATGTACTATCGGAGGGTTGCCCTTTATCTGCGCCCGCTGCTGGTCGCTTGGCGGCGGTGGAGATGAGTCAGCGATTCTCTTCCCGGATAATAGACCACAAAATAAAATATTACACTTCGTTGAGGAAGTTTTTGTTTTGCTAATTCATTCTACCACATCAGTCACCGCCGCCATCATCGGTCACATTCTATAAATCCCCCTCCCCCATCCCCCCACCACAGATTTCTGTTTAATTTCTTTGGAAATCTAAGTGGAAGTTAAAAAAATAAACAGAATATCAGTTATTCTGTCATTCTTCATGTCCTATAAAGAGGATGTAAACTCCGGAATTCACTCTTAGTGCTTTTGGCATCACAACTGACTGTGCACAGCGATCAAATATTCTCCAAAAAGACTCCATACCTGCCCGCTACCCACCTCCAGTCCCGGCCTTTTCTACATGTAACAATCAGTATTTCTTGCTAGAAAATTACTTGGAACCCCCAAACATTTATGTATTTTTTTTAAAGGAGAGGCCCTAGAGAATAAAATGGTGGGTTTTGCAATTGTTTTATGCCATTTGGTATTTGTGCAGTGTGTGTTTTTTTTTTTTTTTTTTTTTTTTTTTTTGGGGGGGGGGGGGGGGTTTCAACACAATTTTTTATTATTTATTTTTTCTTTTTTTTTGGAAAAAATAAACTTAAACAATACATAACCCAGTACTTTTTGTAAAAGATGAAGTTACGCCGAGTATATAGATCCCAAACACGTCACGCTTTAAAATTGCGCAACACCCGTACAAGGGTGACGAATGACTTAAATTTTACCACCCATCGGCTGCTGGAATTACTGCCCATGGTCTGATGGTTGCTGTGAAACCTTGCATGCGTGGGATGGTCACGGTTTGCGGGGGGGTGCCGGACCGGCGCACGCTTTCACGTTTGTGCGTGAGCACGCGAGGATGATGGGCCGCTTTTTATTCCTTTTTTTTTTTCTGTTGCTTTCATTTTTTTTTATTGCTGTCATAAGAAATGTAAACATCCCATTGACAGGTCCTCTTTATGGAGCTATGAGGTCAGTAAGACCCCAAATCCCTCTGAACGTAAAAGCATTCAATCGCTCCGACATCCGTGTTTCCTAATGCTTTTGATTTCTTTAAAAATGGCGCCTTTGACATCCGGGGGAAGCCTGGAAGTAAAGTCAGATCATCGCTTCTGAGTTACCAGTTGAGAGCCGAGAAAAGCCCTGATTGGCTCTCGGTTATGGTAACCTGGAAGCACTGGCTGGTCACTCGGGTGAGCCCAAGAAAGCTGCGGAAGGTGGCTGGGGGGGGGGGGGATATCCCATCCCATCCCTTCCCTTCCCATCCCATCCCATCCCTTCCCATCCCTTCCCTTCCCATCCCTTCCCTTCCTATCCCTTCCCATCCCTTCCTATCCCTTCCCATCCCTTCCTATCCCTTCCCATCCCTTCCCATCCCTTCCCATCCCATCCCATCCCTTCCCTTCCCATCCCATCCCTTCCCATCCCATCCCTTCCCATCCCTTCCTATCCCATCCCATCCCATCCCTTCCCTTCCCTTCCCATCCCTTCCCTTCCTATCCCTTCCCATCCCTTCCTATCCCTTCCCATCCCTTCCTATCCCTTCCCATCCCTTCCCATCCCATCCCTTCCCTTCCCATCCCATCCCTTCCCATCCCATCCCTTCCCTTCCCATCCCTTCCTATCCCTTCCCATCCCTTCCCTTCCCATCCCATATCTTCCCTTCCCATCCCATCCCTTCCCATCCCATATATTCCCTTCCCATCCCATATCTTCCCATCCCATCCCTTCCCTTCCCATCCCATATCTTCCCATCCCATCCCTTCCCATTCCATCCCTTCCCATTCCACCCCTTCCCATTCCACCCCTTCCCATTCCATCCCTTCCCATTCCATCTCTTCCCTTCCCTTCCCATCCCATTCCTTCCTCTCCCTTCCATCTCCTCCTCTCCCACTGCTCATAAAAGCAATATGGGGTTTAGTTAGCAGCTAGGATTGCCGGTGTAACGATATATTCGGCGACCCATTGCAGTTTGCTACGGAAGTGACGTTCCGTCGCCGCCATCTTGCTACACCCCACACTCGCCCACTGTAAGGATACACTAAGAAGGGGGAAAGCGGGCATATTGTTACACCCACCGGAGTTTTGCATTTTACACATATTTATAACGGTAAACTGCGTTTATATAGTGAAATCCAGGATTTACAACTCCGTCTGACTGCTTAGATGTTAACTTTTAAAAGCAGCGGACTTCTGTGAGATTAGTAAACCTGTGAGGTGAGCGGGGCTGCCGCTGCTTTTAAAATTCAAGATCTAACCAATCAGACAGAGTTGTAAGTCCCGTATTTCACTATAAAAACTGACTTTACTGTTATAAATCTGTGTAAAATGCAAAATTCCGGTGGGTGTAACAAGATGTCCGCTTCCCCCCCTTCTTAGTGTATCCTTACTGTGGGCGAGTGTGGGGTGTAGCAAGATGGCGGCGACGGAACGTCACTTCCGTAGAAAACTGCGATGGGTCCCTGAATGTGTCGTTACACCGGCTCTGAAAACCGTACCGGGGTGATGCCTGCAGCTGCCTGTCATCCCGGTATAACCACTTGAAGTCCAGGGATGTGCGGGTAGGTCGCTGGTCTGGAAGTGGCTACCTAATGGCCCCAGTGGCCATAGTTCTTCAGCCTCAGTCCCCAGTTCTTAGACCAAGGGTCTCAAACTGGTGGCCCTCCAGCTGTTGTGAAACTACAAGTTCCATCAAGCCTCTGCCTGAGGAAGTCATTCTTGTAACTGTCAGCTTTGCAATGCCTTATGGGACTTGTAGTTTTGCAACAGCTGGAGGGCCGCCAGATTGAGACCCCTGCTATGGTCCATCTCAGGAGCGAGCAAGCGAGAGTGACTTGGCAATCCTGGCACTAAATTGACACTGGCTTGGTCGGGACACTGACATCACTAGTGACATCATAATGATCAGTGTTAATACTATACACTGTCACTGTACTAATGACACTGCATGGGAAGGGGAGTCAACTGTGCGCCTAACACAGTAATGTGTGTATTATGTGCGGCTTTCACTTTAATATCTGTCTGTTGCCAGATTGCTGCTTTGTGTACACAGAGCTCCGGGCGTTTGTAAAGTAAACACAGAACCCTGTGCTGCGATTGGTCATAGCCAATGGTGATCAGCTGAAACCTGCTGAGTCAGAACAGGTCAGCAGGGGGCGCCTGTGCAACCAGGAAGTTCACCAAGACCTACGGGTACATTGTGGCGCCTGGCTGTACCGCCCTTTTGCGGTAAATCTGCTGCGGACGGCAGGTGGGTAAATGCCACAAAAAGAAAGCTCATAAAAATAATATAAAGCTCATTGGGGTACTCTGCTGTATGATGGCATAATTGTCAGTCAAACTATCGCAGCCCCCCTGAGACCGGGACATTTCCCTGGTGAAGAAGGGGTGTTGCAGGCTGGTACCCAAGTGGTTAAAGGATTGAAGACCACCTCGGGGTACGTTCACATCTACGCATGTCAGGAATGTGCGTAAAATTTCCTGCGCGCTCGGCACGCACAGAAACGCGCTGCCGTTTAACAGACGTGCGTCGGTGCCAAGAATTCTTAGCATCCCCGGGCATCTCCAAACAGTGCCAGAACGCATTGGTGTCGCAGTACGTTGCGGTTCGGTGCAGCACACTTTTGGAAAAAGTTCAGGGACTTTTCCATGTTGCGGCTGAAATTAATCAGCTGCCCTGCGTGTGACGCCACGGGGTACAAGGGGAATGCGCCTGCGCTTGGCGACACTGTTAGTTGTGAGCCAAGCCTTATGCTGGCCGCAACCGACGCGTTTTTCACGGCAATTTCAATCATATTCAATTGCTTATAAGACTGAAAGCGATCAAAAAACACAAAGACATCCTACGAAGTTCCATCAACTGGCAACATCCAATATTAGATTGAATATCGGAAGATTGAATATCGGAAGAGAATAATTGGAATCAAACAGAAATTGTTCCATAACGGGCAGGGCCACCGAGTACAGCAGGAATCTTCAAACTACGGCTCTCCGGCTGTTGCAGAACTACACATCCCATGAGGCATTGTAAAACTCTGACATTCACAGTCATGACTGGGCATGATGGGAATTTTAGTTCCTGAACAACTGGAGGGCCGTCGTTTGAAGACCCTTGGAGTACAACCAACCCTCCTGTACTGGGCCCGGGCCCCCTCAGCTTAAATGGGGGGTCTAGGCACCTGCTGGCTGTACTGTCTTATTGCAGACACCGATCCTCTCCTGCCCCCCAGCCAGATTCTCCTTCTCTTTCTCTCTCTGGTTCCACGGCGGGGGGATTGGTTTTAGTACATGTGTCGCCTTCATCTGCTCTCTGGAACCCGCCCCCCCGTGTTTCTTTTGCCGCGCTTCCGGCTTCCCTGCACTCCTCTTCCATCAGCAGCTAGGGCAGGCGGCACACAGATGCATGTTTGAGGATGAAGAGCAGGGGGGGAAGGGGCCGGTAAATATGTCATTTTTTGACCCCTTCCTTTCCTGAATGAACACTGTGTGAAATGGGTTCCAATCACTCTTTTGTGTCCATTCATCGCGGAAGCATAGTAAATTGTGTTTGCTATGCTTTTAGTTTGTGCCTGAGCAGGGAGCTTCAGAGCGCTTCCTATTCATCTGTGCAGCGGAGGCCACAGAGAAAGCGACTGATAAATCCACGTCCTCAGTCACTTTTTGACCAGGTGGGGGTCCGGTCCGGTAGGCTGTAGGAGACCCCATGATTTCTGACAGCAGTCCTGATAACGGGAAGCGCGCCGAGTGATCTGAGAGAAAACGATCGCAGATTCTGCGTTCCTTCGTTGATCCATTTTGATGGAAGATTGAGACTGAAGGATCGGATTGCTACATTTGTATCCAGTGTTCCGGGTTACATGGTCGGTGTTCCGGGTTCTTCTCATACATTACAATGGGAATCCCTCTGAATGTCGATACTTTGTACATTTATAGGGGAATTTCAGGGCCTTTTGGTGATAATTACAGTCGTGCTGCTTTCACTGTGCAGGTCGAATGTTATGTTGTTGTCACACTTCACACTCAGATCAGAAAGGTCGTTGTGAATTCCCCCCGGGGGAGGAAGACATCGGCTGCCCTTTCATTCTGAAACACAGGAAATGTGAACGTTCACAACAACCCCTCCCCCCCTCCTCACAAACCCCCCCTCCTCCTCACAACCCCTCCCCCCCCCTCACAACCCCCCCCCCCCCCCCCCAACATCTAAAAAAATAAATAAATGCAAAGCGATTGATTGAAGGTAAAGCAATGCCCTGCGCCCCCATTCTCTTCTGTGATTGGACGGCCACTGATGACCTCTCTGTGTGCTCACAGGAGCTGCATCATCCCGGACCCCTGACCCATTCTCTAAGATGCTGGGAATAAGGCGAGCGTCTACGCTGCACAGCGCATGCGCGGATACAGTTCACCGAGGAAAAGAAAAACATTTCTAGGGGAAAGAGGAAGACTTCCTCTTTTTTTTTTTTTTTTTTTTGGCAGAAGGAACTTTGCATAACAATTGTTAGGACCCATAAACAGCAGAACATTGTGGGGGAAGGGCGTTGCTTCCATGCGTGTTTCCCATGGGAATGTGCCCCCCCCCCCCCCCCTGCTAGACACCCGCGGGTGCCATTAATTGTTAAAGAGGGATTCCACCAAAAAAAAAAATATTAAAAGCCAGCAGCTATAAATACTACAGCTGCTGACTTTTAATAAATGGACACTCACCTGTCCCGGGTTCCAGCGATGCCGAGGCCGAACGATCGCTCGGCTCTCGGCTGCTGCCGCCGCCATTCTAGGTGAGGGAATCAGGAAGTGAAGCGAATCGGCTTCACTTCCCGGTTCCCTACTGCGCATGCGCGACTCGCGCAGCGTAATAGGAAATCTCTGCGCTGTCTCTGGGACCCACGTGTGTCCCAGCAGACAGCGCGGCAGGCCAGGAAATGGCGTAGACTCCCACGGGAGTCTATGCCCGGAAGTGGGTGAAAATACCTGTCTTTGACAGGTATCTCCACCCCCCTCCCCCCTGAAAGGTGCCAATTGTGACACCGGAGGGGGGGGGGGAGGGATCCGATGAGCGGAGGTTCCACTTTAGGGTGGAATCCCGCTTTAATGCCACCCCAAATGCATCTAGCAAATAAGCTGATGGCTTCCCATGCTGTGACATGGAGTGGAGTACAGAACACCCCCCCCCCCCCTTATGTTAAAGAGATGAGCAGAGGGGAAGGTGTTCTGTAGTCCGGTCCTAAGATGACTAAATAGATGCATACTCTTCATAGATACAGTACAGTAAGTGGGCATTGTCCCCCTAGGATAAGAAGTGTTCCTGGTAGGGATGCCAGATGAAAAGAATGGGGTACACTCTTTAAAAAAATAAAAAATAATGCAGCCATCTCATCGAAACAAAGTACATTGTTTATAAACATTGATCAGACAGGAAATAGAAAGATACAAAGTAACATTGTTTCTAAACATTGATCAGACAAGAGATGGAGAAATACAAAGTAACATTGCTTATAAACATTGATTAGATAGAAGATAGAGAGATACAAAGTAACATTGTTATAAACGTTGATCAGACAGAAGATATATACAAAATAACGTTGTTTATAAACATTGATCAGACAGAAGATAGAGAGATACAAAATAACATTGTTTATAAAATTTGATCAGACGGGAGATATATACAAAGTAACGTTGTTATCCACTTGCCCACCAGGCCTTTTCTGGAACTTTTTGTTTACAAGTTTAAATGAGTATTTTTGCTAGAAAATTACTTCGACCTTCCAAAGATGATGATGTTGAGTAAATCGGTATCTAAAGTTTTAAACTTTTCACGCGCTCGTGGAATGGCAACAAACTACGATACTTAGAAATCTCCATAGGCGACTCTTTAAACATTTTTACAGGTTATCAGTTTAGCGTTAGAGGAGATCTGGTGCGAGAATTATTGTTGTTCTGGATCTTGCGATCGCGGTGACACCGACGTGTGGTGTGAACACCCTTCACTTATTCCTGTACAAATTGCGTCTGCGTTCCCTTCTGTGCGCAAGGAAGGCGGGATGGCGAGCGCTTTTAAAAAAAAAAAAAAAAATCCATTTTTTTTTTTTTTTTTTTTTTATACTGTCCTTTTTATTTATGTTTTTTTTTTTATCACTTTTATTCCTATTCTAAGGGATGTAAACATCCCTTGTAATCTGGAAGGATCTGAGGGCTATAAGAAAAAAAATGTGATCTTTTGCTTTAGACATGTTTACTTCTGCCCTGGAGCGGAAATGATGTCATGGCGTCGCTGTGGGTCCTCCAAGATCATAGAGGCGATCAGAGATGATCTGGTCTCTGGTAACCTCTATGGCCAGCTGTGCCAACCACTAGATAGATTCTTGGGCTTGCTGGTAAAAAAAAATGGTAAGCCAGAGAAACACCGGTGAGTGGGGGAGGTTGGAGGGGTGGGGGGGGGGGGGGGGTGGCTGCAATATATGATAATATATGATATTCTTTGTTCTTGGGTGTATATATGTGTGTGTGTGTGTGTGTGTATGTATATGTGTGTATATATATATATATATATATAATCTCCAATTATTGAGCCATTTTCTATTTTTATATCTATTGATGCGTTTTGTTGGAGAGATTTTCCGAAGGGTAGATCACCCCAATAAGTCACAATAAAAACCTGACAAGGGCTCCAACCCATGTGTCACTCTATGCAGACCTAGAATAGGGATTTGTAGGAAAACATGGCGGTTGCTGTGGGATTTGGAGGTGGAATTTGTACTTCTCAGCATCCAGTGGGGGAGACATAAACGCACTTCCCGTTCCTTGTTGGGGGAGGTGACAAAGACCTCACAGAGGATCTAAATTTCCCTCACTCTCCAACACTAGAACGTAAAGTCTTTGCCTTGAATTCCACTTTATAGGAGCCTGTGCTGAGGGCAATGTGTGGGCTGCCATTGCTGGTCTTTGCTTCTGAAAATGCTAGTTGCTTGGCTGTCCTGCTGGTCCAGCCTGGGATAAGGAGGCAGAGAAGGAGCTGTTCCGTGTCGGGGACTTTGTTTATGAAGGCCGCAAGTATTTTACACGTGACGTCTTATTTCTGTGGTGGGGATTCAGTCTGTGTGTGTGGGGGGTGGGGGAGGGTGGGGGATGATATAAATGACAGGATGAATGTGTGCTTGACGCATACAGACTATCGCAGCTGTGCTGTACGTAACGCTTAGCGAGCGTCTGATCTCATCGACCACAAAACCACATCACAGCTGCCATTATACATATATATACAAGAGCTGTGCTAAAGGTGATGCAGCAGTGGGCATCATTTTCTTGCTTATACGGGTAGTTCAGATTTCACATGTTGGTATAGGAACTCTTCCTCCTCCTATAGGAACTCTTCCTCCTCCTTTAGGAACTCTTCCTCCTCCTATAGGAACTCTTCCTCCACTACAGGAACTCTTCCTTCTCTAGAGGAACTCTTCCTCCTCCTATAGGAACTCTTCCTCCTCCTATAGGAACTCTTCCTCCTCCTTTAGGAACTCTTCCTCCTCCTTTAGGAACTCTTCCTCCTCCTATAGGAACTCTTCCTCCACTACAGGAACTCTTCCTCCACTACAGGAACTCTTCCTTCTCTAGAGGAACTCTTCCTTCTCTAGAGGAACTCTTCCTCCACTACAGGAACTCTTCCTCCTCCTTTAGGAACTCTTCCTCCTCCTTTAGGAACTCTTCCTCCTCCTTTAGGAACTCTTCCTTCTCTAAAGGAACTCTTCCTCCTCCTATAGGAACTCTTCCTTCTCTATAGGAACTCTTCCTCCTCCTATAGGAACTCTTCCTCCTCCTATAGGAACTCTTCCCTCTCTATAGGAACTCTTCCCTCTTTATAGGAACTCTTCCTCCACTACAGGAACTCTTGTTCCTCCTATAGGAACTCTTCCTTCTCCTTAGGAACTCTTCCTCCGCTACAGGAACTCTTCCTCCTCTATAGTATCTCTTACTTCTCTATAGAACCTCTTCTTCCTCCTATAGGAACTCTTCCTTCTCCTTAGGAACTCTTCCTTCTCCTTAGGAAGTCTTCCTTCTCTATAGGAAGTCTTCCTCCTCCTATAGGAACTCTTCCTCCGCTACAGGAACTCTTCCTCCGCTACAGGAACTCTTCCTCCGCTACAGGAACTCTTCCTCCGCTACAGGAACTTTTCCTTCTCTAGAGGAACTCTTCCTCCTCCTATAGGAACTCTTCCTCCTCCTATAGGAACTCTTCCTCCTCCTATAGGAACTCTTCCTCCTCCTATAGGAACTCTTCCTTCTCCTTAGGAACTCTTCCTCCTCCTATAGGAAGGCTTACTCCTCCGCTACAGGAACTCTTCCTCCGCTACAGGAACTCTTCCTCCGCTACAGGAACTCTTCCTCCACTACAGGAACTCTTCCTCTGCTACAGGAACTCTTCCTTCTCTAGAGGAACTCTTCCTTCTCTAGAGGAACTCTTCCTTCTCTAGAGGAACTCTTCCTTCTCTAGAGGAACTCTTCCTTCTCTAGAGGAACTCTTCCTTCTCCATAGGCAGTCTTCCTCCTCCTATAGGAACGCTTCCTCCGCTACAGGAACTCTTCCTCCGCTACAGGAACTCTTCCTCCGCTACAGGAACTCTTCCTCCGCTACAGGAACTCTTCCTCTGCTACAGGAACTCTTCCTCTGCTACAGGAACTCTTCCTCTGCTACAGGAACTCTTCCTCTGCTACAGGAACTCTTCCTTCTCTAGAGGAACTCTTCCTTCTCTAGAGGAACTCTTCCTTCTCCATAGGCAGTCTTCCTCCTCCTATAGGAACGCTTCCTCCGCTACAGAAACGCTTCCTTCGCTACAGGAACTCTTCCTTCTCTAGATGAACTCTTCTTCCTCCTTTAGGAACTCCTCCTCCTATAGGAAGTCTTCTTCCTCATATAGGAAGTCTTCTTCCTATGCTACAGGAACTCTTCCTTCGCTAAAGGAACTATTTCTCTGCTACAGGAACTCTTCCTCTGCTACAGGAACTATTCCTCTGCTACAGGAACTCTTCCTCTGCTACAGGAACTCTTCCTCTGCTACAGGAACTCTTCCTCTGCTACAGGAACTCTTCCTCTGCTACAGGAACTCTTCCTCTGCTACAGGAACTCTTCCTCTGCTACAGGAACTCTTCCTCTGCTACAGGAACTCTTCCTCTGCTACAGGAACTATTCCTCTGCTACAGGAACTCTTCCTCCTCTATAGTATCTCTTCCTTCTCTATAGGAACTCTTCTTCCTTTTCTATAGGAACCCTCTCTATAGGACCTCTCTCTATAGGAACTCTATAGGACCTCTTCCTCCTCTATAGAAACTATCTCTATAGTATCTCTTCCTCTATAGGGACATGCCTGGTCTTGGCTTGAAGTGTTCATGTAATTCTCTGAGCCCCTGTGGACTGACATCTGTATGTTAATATGAAAGAATGTCAGCCGCACTCCTCTTGGCTCATATTATAGTATTTTTTAAAAATCAATGATTTGACTGCATACAGCAATGTCTCCACCCAGAGACCAGCCTTCCTTGACGCGTTTCATCGCTCCTGGCTTGCTCATAATGAGAGGGGAGCCAAATGACGTGCAGATGACATTCTTCTTTTATAATTTTTCAATGAACAGTGGAGATGTTTTGTATTACAATGACTAGCTCCTAGGTTGTCCATGTACAAGGGAGGCCAGTATTGAGCTGACCTATGGATCTGTATGTTCATGCCTGTTACCCATCGAAGAACCCCGCAGACCCCTAAACCCAGGGGGGCCCTAAAATGGAAATATCACATTCAGCTAGGAAATTTGGGGATGTTGGAACAATTCTGAATTTGGCCACTAGGTGTCACCCACTCATAAGTTCTAAATACTGTGAGACTGTAGGGTTCAATCTTCTGTTTTTTTTACAAGGCTGCATGTTGTGTGATCTTTATTCTGTATGGCGCTTATGTCTCTTTTTATATACTGCAATGCCGTCTGCATCCTCCTCTCCCGCTTGTGAGAAATCATAAGCCATAATGAGTAAAACGCATATCTCTGTCCGTCATCCTCAATCCATATTTCCAGCCCAGGGTTATAAACAGCGATCGTTTCTTCTCTTGTGATCCTTTTATGTAATTTCACATCCTAAACATCTGACTTGTCCTAGAAATGCCGACTTCCTCTTTTCTGTCACATGACTAAAGCCGAATCCTTCCAGTGAAGGATCACACATCAATATTTACCAGCAGAGAGTCACAATGTGCAATGTGACCCTTTACATAAAAATAGATTTTTTTTTAAATAATATTCTAATTATTAATAGTAATAATAATCATCATCATTTTAATATAAATCTATAATAATAACTATAATAATCATAATATTATGATTTATAATAAATTCTATATAAGAAAACAATGCATTATTATTAGTTATTCTAAAATTATTATGTATAATAAAATTATTACTAATTATGAAATAATTTGTTGTTATTTATAATAAAAGCATTTTATTATTATTATTATTATTAATAGTAGTATTATTATTATTTATAATACAATTATTTATTATTGTTTATAATGCAATCATTTTATAATAATAATAATAATAATATCAATATAATGTTGTTATTAAAAATAATTTATTTAAAATAAAATTGTATTATTATTTATAATAAAATAATTTATTTTTATTATAATAATAATTATTATAAATATTAATATAAACAATAAAATCTGTGTTTATCCCTCCAATGACTCCTGTGATTGGTTCTGTGGTCAAATCCTATGCAGTTACATTTCTGGAGTGTTGGAGGATTCTGGGCACTCCTATCATGCATTGGGTCTGTAATACAAAAAGGGAAATCAAGCAAGGTTCCTGCTACTACAGCGCTACAAGCAGTGCTACTTCACTGCTACTACAGCGCTACTGCACTGCTACAACACTGCTACTACAGCTCTACTGTACTGCTACTACAGCGCTACTGCATTGCTACAACACTGCTACTACTGCACTACTACAGCGCTACTGCACTGCTACTACTGCGCTACTGCACTGCTACAACACTGCTACTACAGCGCTACTGCACTGCTACAACACTGCTACTACAGCGCTACTGCACTGCTACTACAGCGCTACTGCACTGCTACAACACTGCTACTACAGCTCTACTGCACTGCTACAACACTGCTACTACAGCGCTACTGCATTGCTACAACACTGCTACTACTGCACTACTACAGCGCTACTGCACTGCTACTACTGCGCTACTGCACTGCTACTACAGCGCTACTGCACTGCTACAACACTGCTACTACAGCGCTACTGCACTGCTACAACACTGCTACTACAGCGCTACTGCACTGCTACAACACTGCTACTACAGCGCTACTGCACCTCTGCTGCACTGCCTTTACACCACTACTACAGCACAAATAGAATGATTTCCAGTAGCTTCTGGGTCCCACGCAGAGGACCTGCGAACACATCAAGATTGGCCACTCGGCATTGATGATGCCATTAAGAGAATGATTTGCATTTTCTTAAAGTGTTACTAAACCCACAACGGTATAATCAGTCTGTATATGCAGTAAAGCATGCTTGTTATACTCACCGAGGAACCTAAGGGGTTAATCCTCCGCATTGTGTAAAAAGGATGTTTTATTCTGTCTTCTCTGGTCCTCCCCTTCTTCCACTGTCCCCAATATATCTCCTGATAAATAAAAATAGGTAACAGTGCTAGGAAAAAACAATATAAAGAGAAACAATAGCAGTCAGCACAGTTCGTTGATCATCAAACTCTATAAAATATAGTCCAGAGTGCAATCCATGTACTCGCCCCTATGGTCCATGCCAACGGACCTTACTTTGTACAGTAAACGTTTATGGGGAACTGTGCCAAATGCTTCTGCAAAATCCAGATACACCACGTCTACAGGCCTTCCTTTATCTAGATACACCACGTCTACGGGCCTTCCTTTATCTAGATACACCACGTCTACGGGCCTTCCTTTATCTAGATACACCACGTCTACGGACCTTCCTTTATCTAGATACACCACGTCTACGGGCCTTCCTTTATCTAGATACACCACGTCTACGGGCCTTCCTTTATCCAGATACACCACGTCTACGGGCTTTCCTTTATCTAGATACACCACGTCTACGGACCTTCCTTTATCTAGATACACCACGTCTACGGACCTTCCTTTATCTAGATACACCACGTCTACGGGCCTTCCTTTATCTAGATACACCACGTCTACGGACCTTCCTTTATCCAGATACACCACGTCTACGGACCTTCCTTTATCTAGATACACCACGTCTACGGGCCTTCCTTTATCTAGATACACCACATCTACGGGCCTTCCTTTATCTAGATACACCACATCTACGGACCTTCCTTTATCTAGATACACCACGTCTACGGACCTTCCTTTATCCAGATACACCACGTCTACGGACCTTCCTTTATCTAGATACACCATGTCTACGGACCTTCCTTTATCCAGATACACCACGTCTACGGGTCTTCCTTTATCTAGACACACCACGTCTACGGGCCTTCCTTTATCTAGATACACCACGTCTACGGGCCTTCCTTTATCCAGATACACCACGTCTACGGGCCTTCCTTTATCTAGATACACCACATCTACGGACCTTCCTTTATCTAGATACACCACATCTACGGGCCTTCCTTTATCTAGATACACCACATCTACGGGCCTTCCTTTATCTAGATACACCACATCTACGGGCCTTCCTTTATCTAGATACACCACATCTACGGACCTTCCTTTATCTAGATACACCACATCTACGGACCTTCCTTTATCTAGATACACCACATCTACGGGCCTTCCTTTATCTAGATACACCACATCTACGGACCTTCCTTTATCTAGATACACCACATCTACGGGCCTTCCTTTATCTAGATACACCACATCTACGGGCCTTCCTTTATCTAGATACACCACGTCTACGGGCCTTCCTTTATCTAGATACACCACATCTACGGGCCTTCCTTTTATCTAGACACACCACGTCTACGGGCCTTCCTTTATCCAGATACACCACATCTACGGGCCTTCCTTTATCTAGATACACCACGTCTACGGACCTTCCTTTATCTAGATACACCACGTCTACGGGCCTTCCTTTATCTAGATCCACCACGTCTACGGGCCTTCCTTTATCCAGATACGCCACGTCTACGGGCCTTCCTTTATCTAGATACACCACATCTACGGGCCTTCCTTTATCCAGATACGCCACGTCTACGGGCCTACCTTTAGATGACAACTCCCCTCCTCATAGAAGGTTAATAGATTGGTTTGGCAAGAACGATTCTTCATGAATCCATGCTGATTACTGCTAATGATATAGTTCTCATTACTAAAATCTTGTATATAGTCCCTTATCATCCCTTCCAAGAGTTTACATACTATTGATGTTGGGCTGACTGGTCTGTAATTCCCAGGGATGCATTTTGGACCCTTTTTAAATATTGGTGCTACATTGACTTTTCTCCAATCAGCTGGTACCATTCCAGTCAGTAGACTGTCAGTAAAAATTAGGAACAATGGTCTGGCAATTACTTGACTGAGTTCCCTTAGTACCCTTGGGTGCAAGCCATCTGGTCCTGGTGATTTATTAATGTTAAGTTTCCCAAGTCTAATTTTAATTCTGTCTGCTGATAACCATGGAGGTGCTTCCTGTGATGTGTCATGAGGATAAACACTGCAGTTTTGGTTACTGAAGCCCCCCGATTCCCTTGTGAAGACTGATGAGAAGAATAAATTCAATATCCTTCACCATCCCCCATCCTTTGTAACCAGATGTCCTTCCTCATTCTTTATGGGGCCAATATGCTCTGTCCTCCCTTTTTTACTGTTTATATACTTAAAGAATTTCTTGGGATCTTTTTTGCTCTCCTCCGCTATGTGTCTTTCATGTTCTATCTTAGCCGTCCTTATTGCACCCTTACATTTCTTGTTGCATTCTTTATAAAGCCTGAATGCTGATGATGATTCCCTCAGCCTTGTATTTTTTGAAAGCCTTCTCCTTTGCTTTTATATCCATTTTTACATTGGAGTTAAGCCATCTGGGACTTTTGTTTGCTCTTTTAAATTTATTACCCATTGGAATGCATTGGCTAATGCCCTTATTATCGTAGTTTAGGGAAGTTGGCTCTTTTTGAAGTTCAGTGTCTTTGTATTCCCCTTATGTTTCCTATTTGTGTGATTTATACTGAAGCCAATTGACCTGTGATCACCGTTGCCTAAATTGTCGTCTGGAGGTCTGTATTGTTGGTAATCAGTAGATCTAGTAACGCTTTATTTCTAGTTGGTGCGTCTACCATCTGAACCATGAAATTGTCCTGCAAGACGTTTAGGAACTGGCGAGCCTTAGATGAATGCGCGGTTCCCTCCGCCCAGTCTATGTCTGGATAATTAAAATCCTCCATTATGATAACACTTCCCATCCTTGCTGCTAATCCAACTTGTGATAGGAGGTCCATCTCCCCTTCTCCCTCAGGTTAGGGGGCCTATAGTATACTCCCAGTATTATTTCCCCCTTAGCTTCATCCCTTTGGGGCTCTACCCATAAGGATTCCACCTCCTCCCTAGCTCCCTTAGTGATGTCTTCTCTCACGTTCACTTGTACATTATTCTTGATATATAGGCATACCCCTCCCCCTTTTTTACCCTCTCTATCCGTGCGATAAAGGGAATATCCTTGAATGTTTGCCAGCCAATCATGAGAGCTGTTGAACCAGGTCTCTAAAAATTCCCACAAAATCCAAATCCTCCTCATACAACAGTATCTCTAGTTCACCCATCTTGCCCGACAGGCTCCTGGCATTGGTAACCATGCCACGTAGTTTAGACCGGTCACATATTATCCTCTTATTGGGTCTTCTGAGATTGCAACTAGGACTTGTTACTATACTTACCTTGGGTTTATGTGCTTTGGTCAACCCGACCACTAATGCCCCCAATACTCCCGTCTGGAATATGTTCCGTGCTGACTATCTCTACCTTTGCAACCTCCCCCCCCCCCCCCCCCCCCCCATCACCTAGTTTAAAAAACCCCAGGGGAATGCAGAGTCCTGGTGAGACCAGATATAGTGACGGCAGAGTCCTGGTGAGACCAGATATAGTGACGGCAGAGTCCTGGTGAGACCAGATATAGTGACGGCAGAGTCCTGGTGAGACCAGATATAGTGACGGCAGAGTCCTGGTGAGACCAGATATAGTGACGGCAGAGTCCTGGTGAGACCAGATATAGTGACGGCAGAGTCCTGGTGAGACCAGATATAGTGAATGGAGAGTCCTGGGGAGATCAGATATAGTGACTGCAGGCTCCTGGGGAGAGCAGATATAGTAATAATAATAATAATAATAAATTTTATTTATAATGCACTTTCCATCAAAAGACCTCAAAGTGCTACATAATTACAATAAAAACAAACCGCTTAATTTACAAAACATTTGCTAAAAAGAAAAGTCTTCAACCCCTTTTTAAAATTTTCAGTAGACTGAGAAACCCTCAGACTATCAGGCAAAGCATTCCACAGACGTGGGGCAGCAGCACAAAAAGCCCTATCTCCCATGGTTTTCAACCTAGTTTTTTTTAGTGGCTGCAGAGTCCTGGGGAGATCAGATATAGGGAGTGCAGAGTCCTGGGGAGATCAGATATAGTGAATGCAGAGTCCTGGGGAGATCAGATATAGTGAATGCAGAGTCCTGGGGGGATCAGATATAGTGAATGCAGAGTCCTGGGGAGATCAGATATAGTGAGTGCAGGCTCCTGGGGAGATCAGATATAGTGAATGCAGAGTCCTGGGGAGATCAGATATAGTGAATGCAGAGTCCTGGGGAGATCAGATATAGTGAGTGCAGGCTCCTGGGGAGATCAGATATAGTGAATGCAGAGTCCTGGGGAGATCAGATATAGTGAATGCAGAGTCCTGGGGAGATCAGATATAGTGAATGCAGAGTCCTGGGGAGACCAGATATAGTGAATGCAGAGTCCTGGGGAGATCAGATATAGTGAATGCAGAGTCCTGGGGAGATCAGATATAGTGAGTGCAGGCTCCTGGGGAGATCAGATATAGTGAATGCAGAGTCCTGGGGAGATCAGATATAGTGAATGCAGAGTCCTGGGGAGATCAGATATAGTGAATGCAGAGTCCTGGGGAGATCAGATATAGTGAATGCCGAGTCCTGGGGAGATCAGATATAGTGAATGCAGGGTCCTGGGGAGATCAGATATAGTGAATGCAGGGTCCTGGGGAGATCAGATATAGTGAATGCAGAGTCCTGGGGAGAGCAGATATAGTGACAGCAGAGTCCTGGGGGGATCAGATATAGTGAGTGCAGAGTCCTGGGGAGAGCAGATATAGTGAGTGCAGAGTCCTGGGGAGATCAGATATAGTGAGTGCAGAGTCCTGGGGAGATCAGATATAGTGAGTGCAGAGTCCTGGGGAGAGCAGATATAGTGACTGCCGAGTCCTGGGGAGAGCAGATATAGTGAGTGCAGAGTCCTGGGGAGATCAGATATAGTGACTGCCGAGTCCTGGGGAGAGCAGATATAGTGACTGCAGAGTCCTGGGTTTAGTAACACTTTTTAATAATTGCAAATCCTTCTTTGGTTGGACGAGGTGGAGAGTGTGACATCACTGCCCGCCTCTTCACCTCGTCCAATTAGGAAATACTTTGCACAATCAGCACAAGGGACCTAACATAGTCAGTAGGATGTGTCCCTTGTGCTGATTTCTCTTCTGTTAGTAGAAAATCTTCTCAGTCCATCCCTGCCACAATCCTCCACTGTGTCTGGTGTCCTTACAACTAAGGGGTTGTCCCAGGCTTTGATCAGGAGAATCCTTGTATGCCCCGCCCTTTCCGCCCAGATCCGCCATTCATAGAACCTGTACTGCACCTTCTATGAATGGAGGGGGTGGAGCTATCAATCACCCACACATCCTACATTCTCAGACATTGTTTCTATCATGTAACAAATGTAAAAAGATAAATATCCATTCCTGAAATTCAGCTATAAATGGATTTCTTTTAGTATTGAATGTGAGTAAATTATCCGTCATACAATGTAACGTTTTTTAGAGATCCGATGCAGCGGGCGCATTACTACCACTGAGCAGCAGGGGGGGCCGTCTCACTCCTCTCCTTGCCATACAGAAAAGACTCTTGTTGTGTAATTTGTGTTTTTGCTGATCTGGACATGAATAATTTGGGGCTCCGTTTACACCAGGGAGCCTATTGGGAAAGATTTGGCCATTGAAGAAGAAGAAGAAGTAAAACCAGACCCTCCCCTCCCCCCCCCCCCCACCCCCCAATCTTCCCGACTCGTCTGACATAATTATGGACAAATTCTCTGCGTCACTCTTGCCATAGATTTTGAAATGTTGGGCTGGTTAAGGGCTGTTGTCAGAGGCTGACTTTCGCATGCGTATGACAAACGTGTCATGTGACCTGTCACCAGTACACAGACGTGGGGGGGGGAGGGGGGTTATTTGGGGCGCAGAATGCAGTGAAGTGGAATGCAAGTGTTTGAAATGCAGAATGCAGCAGAAGTCAGCACTTGGCCAGATTTGCCTGATTTGCAAAGAGACGCATGGCAGGCGGAATGCGGCCCCCATCCGCGCTGCACCATTGGGGTCAAGGAGAATCGGAATCATTACCAATGCAGGGAAATGGCACCCGACTCCACGAGGAGCCCTTTTATTATTTCCCCCTTACTGCTAATCCATTCCCTGATAATAAATCCCTGCGATTATAACGTTTTTAAAGAGCACCTGTCACAAGCAAAACATCTGCTGTAACTGACCTCTTTTTGAAAAATGCCAAGTGCCTGGCTTTGTTGCTCGCTGGCTTCAGCAGTTTGAATCACTGAATTGATAAAGCAGCTGAATAGCAGAGGCAGTCCGCTTCAACATACCTGCCGGCAAATTGGGGGTAAGTGTCCGTACTTTCGCTTCTTAGCATAGGCGTGCGCACTAGGTGTGCCGGGTGTGCCTGGGCACATCCTAATCACCTCGCATGCATTAATGTGGCTGAGCCGGCTGCAACTCGCTGCACCAGGTGTGCAGATTCTTTCCACCCTGCTGCTGGAGCCGCTGTTCTAGAGTAGCTATTGTGGGTTGTGACAGGGTGGGCTGTGACGGAATGGGTTGTGCCCCCCCCCCCCCCCACCAGACTGAGCTCCGGGGCCTGCTCTCTTCTTCCTACTGCTGCATAAGGGACACAGAGGGCAGCATGTATGTCTTCTCCCTCCTCCTCTCTTCTCTCTCCCAGCAGCCGCAGTACATAGGGGAGAGAACAGAGCTCAGTGCTCCTCCCTCCTGCATGATGTACTGCAAAGAAACGGGGGTAATGTAGTCTGGAGGGGTGGGATTGCCATCAAAATGAATGGAACTGTGAACTGTAACAAGGAGGAGGTGAGTTTCTGTTGTAAAATTTATAAAGTAGTTTTTCTCCATCACTAATAGGCGCTAAAGAGGCTACACTAATGGGCGCTGATGAGGCTACACTAATGGGCGCTGATGAGGCTACACTAATGGGCGCTGATGAGGCTACACTAATGGGCGCTGATGAGACTACACTAATGGACACTGATGACACTACACTAATGGGCGCTGATGAGGCTACACTAATGGACACTGATGAGACTACACTAATGGGCACTGATGAGACTACACTAATGGGCGCTGATGAGGCTACACTAATGGGCGCTGATGAGACTACACTAATGGGCGCTGATGAGACTACACTAATGGGCGCTGATGAGGCTACACTAATGGGCGCTGATGAGACTACACTAATGGGCGCTGATGAGACTACACTAATGGGCGCTGATGAGGCTACACTAATGGGCGCTGATGAGGCTACACTAATGGGCGCTGATGAGGCTACACTAATGGACACTGATGAGACTACACTAATGGACACTGATGAGATTACACTAATGGGCGCTAATGAGGCTACACTAATGTGCGCTGATGAGACTACACTAATGTGCGCTGATGAGACTACACTAATGGGCGCTGATGAGGCTACACTAATGGGCGCTGATGAGGCTACACTAATGGGCGCTGATGAGGCTACACTAATGGACACTGATGAGACTACACTAATGGACACTGATGAGATTACACTAATGGGCGCTAATGAGGCTACACTAATGTGCGCTGATGAGACTACACTAATGTGCGCTGATGAGACTACACTAATGTGCGCTGATGAGACTACACTAATGTGCGCTGATGAGACTACACTAATGTGCGCTGATGAGACTACACTAATGTGCGCTGATGAGACTACACTAATGGGCGCTGATGAGGCTACACTAATGGGCGCTGATGAGACTACACTAATGGGCGCTGATGAGGCTACACTAATGGACACTGATGAGACTACACTAATGGGCGCTGATGAGGCTACACTAATGGGCACTGATGAGACTACACTAATGGACACTGATGAGGCTACACTAATGGACACTGATGAGACTACACTAATGGACACTGATGAGGCTACACTAATGGACACTGATGAGACTACACTAATGGGCGCTGATGAGACTACACTAATGGGCACTGATGAGACTACACTAATGGGCGCTGATGAGGCTACACTAATGGGCGCTGATGAGGCTACACTAATGGGCGCTGATGAGACTACACTAATGGACACTGATGACACTACACTAATGGGCGCTGATGAGGCTACACTAATGGACACTGATGAGACTACACTAATGGGCACTGATGAGACTACACTAATGGGCGCTGATGAGGCTACACTAATGGGCGCTGATGAGACTACACTAATGGGCGCTGATGAGACTACACTAATGGGCGCTGATGAGGCTACACTAATGGGCGCTGATGAGACTACACTAATGGGCGCTGATGAGACTACACTAATGGGCGCTGATGAGGCTACACTAATGGGCGCTGATGAGGCTACACTAATGGGCGCTGATGAGGCTACACTAATGGACACTGATGAGACTACACTAATGGACACTGATGAGATTACACTAATGGGCGCTAATGAGGCTACACTAATGTGCGCTGATGAGACTACACTAATGTGCGCTGATGAGACTACACTAATGGGCGCTGATGAGGCTACACTAATGGGCGCTGATGAGGCTACACTAATGGGCGCTGATGAGGCTACACTAATGGACACTGATGAGACTACACTAATGGACACTGATGAGATTACACTAATGGGCGCTAATGAGGCTACACTAATGTGCGCTGATGAGACTACACTAATGTGCGCTGATGAGACTACACTAATGTGCGCTGATGAGACTACACTAATGTGCGCTGATGAGACTACACTAATGTGCGCTGATGAGACTACACTAATGTGCGCTGATGAGACTACACTAATGGGCGCTGATGAGGCTACACTAATGGGCGCTGATGAGGCTACAATAATGGGCGCTGATGAGGCTACAATAATGGGCGCTGATGAGACTACACTAATGGGCACTGATGAGCCTACACTAATGGACACTGATGAGGCTACACTAATAGGCGTTGATGAGGCTACAATAATGGGCACTGATGAGACTACACTAATGGGCACTGATAAGGCTGCACCGATGGGCACTGATGAGGCGGCACTGATGAGGCTGCGCCGATGGGCACTGATGAGGCTGCGCCAATAGGCACTGATAAGGCTACGCCAATGGGCACTGATGGGCGCTGATGAGGCAGCACTGATCATCAGAAATGATCAGTGCCTTGATTATCTGTGTACATGTCCTCTGTCACACTTGCCACTCTCCGGCTCTGAGCCGCTGTGACAGCTTGTGAGGAAAGTACTGTCAATAACCAGCAAGTCTGTTTACATGTGATCAACTGTAATTGGACACAGCTGATCACATGGTAAGGGCCACCATGATTGGCTCTTTACTACGATCTGTGGACACAGTGATCATTGAGCACCCCAGATGCCAGCCCGTGTGTTATTTATATATATATATAATCATACACACACACACGTGTGTTTTGAGCTTTGCGGTGCACACACACCTCTTTGCTTCTGAGCATGGAAAAATGGTTTAATAAACTGGACCTGCTTCCCATCTCTGGCTGTGGCTGCCCTTACTTTGCACTGTGAAATGCGTTGGTGGTTTATATACATTTTTAGTGATTTATGGTCTTTAACTTTTTTTTTTTTTTTTTTTTTAGGAAATTGCCAAACGGCTTCAGCAGCTGGAGGAGGAAGAGCTGCAGCGGAAAGCTCAGGAGAGCTTGGAAGGTAGGAATGATCTATTACTGACAGGCGGGCCGAAGGGGCTGCAGGGCGGACTCATAGTGAAAGCGCGTACCACCTGCTCAGATATGATTCAGCCACTATGAAGGGTGCAGCTCGATGGGGGAGTACTGCATTGACTCACTGGAATTTTTTTAGAATTTTGCAATAACATAACATTATTCATTGTGAGCTGCCAGAACTGATGTTCTTATATAATGTTCTGTATTTAGACACATGAGAGCCGGGCGTGACAGAATGAATACAATTTTACAATGTGATTATTATCTGACAATGAGTGTATAATACCCGGGAAAATCGGGAAGTCCATAAACTGCGGCAGAAACAACGTTTTGTCTTCTGTGGATCATTTTACAGCATGCTGGAGTATTTTTGTTACTGAGATAAACTCAGAATGAACACGCTGCGTGTTGGCTGATCCTAAAGCTGCTCCATGTAGTCTTCTGGGCGATGCTGCAAAAGTTACAGAAAGTTTTACTGAAAAACAAATTCAGAGTAGCGCGGGAGTGACACCATAATGTAGATGAGAGTAGACTGCAGCGTCTTCCCCTTTAGATCAGGGCTCTCCAAACTTTCTAAACAAAGGGGGCAGTTTACCATCTTTCAGACTTTAGGGGGGCCGAACTAGGGCCAGCGGAGTAGAAAATGTCCTGGCGTCCAGTGGAAGTAAACAATGCCCTATCTTTGGTGTCAGTGGAAAGGAATAGTGCCCCATTGTTGGTGTCAGCTGGAGGAATAGTGCCCCATCATTGGTGTCAATGGAAGAAATTCTTCCCCATTGTTGGAGTCAGTGGGAGGAATCGTGGCCTTTTGTTGGTGTCCGTGGAAGGAGTAGTGGCTCAATGTTGTAAATGGAAGGAACTGCACCCCACAGTTGGTGTCAATGAAGAGAATTATGCCCCATCATTCGTGTTAATTGAAGGAATTATGCCCCATGATTGTTGTCAATGGAAGGAATTGTGCCCCATCATTGGTGTTAATAGAAGGAAATGTTCCCCACAGTTTGTCAGTGGGAGGAATTGTGCCCTTTTGATGGTGTCATTGGAAGGAATAATGTCCCATCATTGGTGTCATCAACTGGAATTATGCCCTGTTGTTGGTGTCAGTGGATTGAATAGTACCCCAAGGGCAGGATAAAAGCAAGCAAAGGTCTGCAATTTGGAGACCGCTGCTTTACAGTTTAGACTGTGCCGTTTCCATGCACACCATAGACTGTGCCATTGTCTGTGTAGAGCATAGATGGAGGCGTCTTCCCTTTAGACCCGTAGACTGTGGCGTCTTCCCTTTAGACCCCGTAGGCTGTGGCGTCTTCCCTTTTAGACCCCGTAGGCTGTGGCGTCTTCCCCTTAGACCCTGTAGACTGTGGCGTCTTCCCTTTAGACCCCGTAGACTGTGGCGTCTTCCCTTTTAGACCCCGTAGGCTGTGGCGTCTTCCCTTTAGACCCCGTAGGCTGTGGCGTCTTCCCTTTAGACCCGTAGGCTGTGGCGTTTTCCCTTTAGACCCCGTAGGCTGTGGCATCTTCCCTTTAGACCCTGTAGGCTGTGGCATCTTCCCTTTAGACCCCGTAGACTGTGGCATCTTCCCTTTAGACCCCATAGACTGTGGCGTCTTCCCTTTAGACCCCGTAGACTGTGGCATCTTCCCTTTAGACCCCGTAGGCTGTGGCGTCTTCCTTTAGACCCCGTAGACTGTGGCGTCTTCCCTTTAGACCCCGTAGGCTGTGGCGTCTTCCTTTAGACCCCGTAGACTGTGGCGTCTTCCCTTTAGACCCCGTAGGCTGTGGCGTCTTCCCTTTAGACCCCGTAAGCTGTGGCGTCTTCCCTTTAGACCCCGTAGGCTGTGGCGTCTTCCCTTTAGACCCCGTAGGCTGTGGCGTCTTCCCTTTAGACCCCGTAGGCTGTGGCATCTTCCCTTTAGACCCCATAGACTGTGGCGTCTTCCCTTTAGACCCCGTAGACTGTGGCATCTTCCCTTTAGACCCCGTAGGCTGTGGCGTCTTCCCTTTAGACCCCGTAAGCTGTGGTGTCTTCCCTTTAGACCCCGTAGACTGTGGCATCTTCCCTTTAGACCCCGTAGACTGTGGCGTCTTCCCTTTAGACCCCGTAGACTGTGGCATCTTCCCTTTAGACCCCGTAGGCTGTGGCGTCTTCCTTTAGACCCCGTAGACTGTGGCGTCTTCCCTTTAGACCCCGTAGGCTGTGGCGTCTTCCTTTAGACCCCGTAGACTGTGGCGTCTTCCCTTTAGACCCCGTAGGCTGTGGCGTCTTCCCTTTAGACCCCGTAAGCTGTGGTGTCTTCCCTTTAGACCCCGTAGGCTGTGGCGTCTTCCCTTTAGACCCCGTAGGCTGTGGCGTCTTCCCTTTAGACCCCGTAGGCTGTGGCGTCTTCCCTTTAGACCCCGTAGGCTGTGGCATCTTCCCTTTAGACCCCATAGACTGTGGCGTCTTCCCTTTAGACCCCGTAGACTGTGGCATCTTCCCTTTAGACCCCGTAGGCTGTGGCGTCTTCCCTTTAGACCCCGTAGGCTGTGGCGTCTTCCCTTTAGACCCCGTAGGCGGTGGCGTCTTCCCTTTAGACCCCGTAGGCTGTGGCATCTTCCCTTTAGACCCGTAGACTGTGGCGTCTTCCCTTTAGACCCCGTAGACTGTGGCGTCTTCCCTGTAGACCCGTAGACTGTGGCGTCTTCCCTTTAGACCCGTAGACTGTGGCGTCTTCCCTTTAGACCCGTAGACTGTGGCGTCTTCCCTTTAGACCCGTAGACTGTGGCGTCTTCCCTTTAGACCCCGTAGACTGTGGCGTCTTCCCTTTAGACCCCGTAGGCTGTGGCGTCTTCCCTTTAGACCCCGTAGGCTGTGGCGTCTTCCCTTTAGACCCCGTAAGCTGTGGCATCTTCCCTTTAGACCCCGTAGGCTGTGGCATCTTCCCTTTAGACCCCGTAGGCTGTGGCGTCTTCCCTTTAGACCCCGTAGGCTGTGGCGTCTTCCCTTTAGACCCCATAGGCTGTGGCGTCTTCCCTTTAGACCCCGTAGGCTGTGGCGTCTTCCCTTTAGACCCCGTAGGCTGTGGCGTCTTCCCTTTAGACCCCGTAGACTGTGGCGTCTTCCCCTTTAGACCCCGTAGACTGTTGCGTCTTTCCTTTAGACCCGGAGACTGTGGCGTCTTCCCTTTACACCCTGTAGACTGTGGCGTCTTCCCTTTTAGACCCCGTAGACTGTGGCGTCTTCCCTTTTAGACCCTGGAGACTGTGGCGTCTTCCCCTTTAGACCCCGTAAGCTGTGGTGTCTTCCCTTTAGACCCCGTAGGCTGTGGCGTCTTCCCTTTAGACCCCGTAAGCTGTGGTGTCTTCCCTTTAGACCCCGTAGGCTGTGGCGTCTTCCCTTTAGACCCCGTAGGCGGTGGCGTCTTCCCTTTAGACCCCGTAGGCTGTGGCATCTTCCCTTTAGACCCGTAGACTGTGGCGTCTTCCCTTTAGACCCCGTAGACTGTGGCGTCTTCCCTGTAGACCCGTAGACTGTGGCGTCTTCCCTTTAGACCCGTAGACTGTGGCGTCTTCCCTTTAGACCCGTAGACTGTGGCGTCTTCCCTTTAGACCCCGTAGACTGTGGCGTCTTCCCTTTAGACCCCGTAGGCTGTGGCGTCTTCCCTTTAGACCCCGTAAGCTGTGGCATCTTCCCTTTAGACCCCGTAGGCTGTGGCGTCTTCCCTTTTAGACCCCGTAGGCTGTGGCGTCTTCCCTTTAGACCCCGTAGGCTGTGGCGTCTTCCCTTTAGACCCCGTAGACTGTGGCGTCTTCCCCTTTAGACCCCGTAGACTGTTGCGTCTTTCCTTTAGACCCGGAGACTGTGGCGTCTTCCCTTTACACCCTGTAGACTGTGGCGTCTTCCCTTTTAGACCCCGTAGACTGTGGCGTCTTCCCTTTTAGACCCTGGAGACTGTGGCGTCTTCCCCTTTAGACCCCGTAGACTGTGGCGTCTTCCCCTTTAGACCCCGTAGACTGTGGCGTCTTCCCCTTTAGACCCCATAGACTGTGGCGTCTTCTGGTGCTTACCCTTACACTCACAACAGTTGTGTTATTAAATGCTGGCAGAAATGCCAGTGGGGTGTGGGCATAAAGATTGACAGTGGGGGAGAGTTGTATAAACAGTAAAAAAAAAAATGGCCCCAGTTGGAGCAGTATGGACAGAGATGGATATTTCCCAAATCCATATCGCTTTTGTGCAGATGTTGGTGCTTAAAAAATTGTTCTTAGTGTAGTAATAACGTGGCAACCAGAGAATGTGGCAATGGCAGCCTCTATGGTCCTCGCAGGAAAGGACTTCTTTAAGACCATGTAGGGCCATACTTCTACCTAGAAGGTATTACACCTCATTCAGCCAGTCATGAAAACGATTGGCTTGTTGCCCATAGAAACTAGAAATGTCTTTTTAACTTGATCGGTTTTATGGATGCATTATCCAGTCTGTAATACTACAAGACCCCCATTAGCATTGACCTGCGTTAGATGGTTTGGGAGGCTCAGAGCACAATGGTGACCCCCTCCCTGCTCACAGTCTATACATGGCACCGAATGCAATTAATTAGCAATAGAAGAACTTGCAAATGGCTACTAATTAATAATGAGAACAAAAGTCTCTCATATTGGAGAGTGAAGGGTGGGACAGGAGTGGACACATACAGTATATAGGAGGATTGTGCTATCGGTTGGGTCCTTTTTTTCCTTGGTGCTGAACACTGACCCCGGACAAATGTGCATTATGTACACTATCTATGGGATATCACTGACAAACCTAATCGGGCCATCTGTGGGCCCACAACTGTTATGGGTGGATGGTGGGTGGGATGAAGACTCCCATTGACTTCCTTCATTTCTCATGGTCTGATGTCCATGTCCATCCTCTGGATTTGTAGAACCTACCTTGCGTCACTCTATAGAGATGAGTGGAGCTGAGAGCCAAGTTTTTGGTAGATTGCAATTTTTAAGGAAAACTCTTTTAACAAGCACGCAGTAGGTTCTAATCTGCTTCAGGATAAGATTGCAATGCATGCCAATAATATATGTCTGTTGAGTCATGTATGTGCCTTTAAGCCGAACGTGTTCTGTGATGCTGCTAATACTCATTTACCTGTAATGTCTTTTTGTCTAGTCCAAATCGCTTTCACTCTGAAGTTGTGCAAGGGCTTTTCCTTGCTTGTAGACGTGTTGCAGATGTGTGTTTTTTTAAAGCTTACTAACCTACGCTTTATGTTTGCATGTGTAAACAAGAGCAAAGTGGCTTGCCATTCTTGGACAATGATGATGAAGAGGAAGGCTACACCTTCCAAAACGATAATTCTAAGTACGCAAGCTCCTCAGATTACATTCGAGGTCCAAGAAGCTCCGAGAGGGAGCACATGCCCAAACGTCCCGAGGAACCCTCCGGCAGAATGAATCCCAACCGCATCTCCTTTGGCCAAGTCCACTATGATAGCAACGGTTCGAAAAACTCTAAAACCCCAGAGCAGTGGAAAGAGCCGGTCCGTAAGGAACAAGGGCAGTTTCCATACAGGAACCCTAGGCACTCCTCCGAGAGGAGTCCGTGCCATCCGAGTGGCCTTGAGGCAACTCCAACGCATGACAGGGATAAAGTCCGCAAAGAGGAGAAAATCCGAGGCCATCGGGAAAAACACTGCAAGCACCAATCTGACAGATGTAGGCGCTCCAGCTCCGATAGTGACGACTACCCAGAACATTGTGCCAGAGACAAAAGAAGCCGCCGTTCCCAATGGAACCAAAACCGAGAACACCACCACCACCATCATCACCACCATCACCACCAACGGTCTTCTAACAATCATTCTTCTAGGATGTCAAGTCACGAATTGAGAACAGGTACTAAATAGATGATAATGATACAAAGATTCCTGTAAGTTAGTTTTTGTTTTTGGGGGTTTTCAAGGTCCATTGAGAAGAATTGTGCAACTTCACAACAAGTTGGTTGCAGGAGGCTGTAAATTGTGCTGGGACCACTTACTGACAAAGGACATTTGGTTACGTTTTTGGGAAAGTCCTAATAGCTTTCTGCTTTTCTCAGACCCCCTTCCCCTTGAGAGGGGATTAGGTCATGGGAAATGTATGTGGTCTATTTGTGTCCTTCTTCTTCTTCTTCTTCTTCTTCTTCTTCTTTTTTTTCTTCATTAACAGCCCGGACATGTTTTGTTTACTTGTATGCCAACCACTATATGAGCCTAGCTTATGGAGGCAAACCCTCTTGTGTTATTTAACCAACAAAAAGTCTCCACAATAGTTCATGCATTACGTGGCCACAGTTTTGTGGACGCTTGACCATCACAAATTCTATAGGCTTGTTGGACATCCTGTTCAAAAACCATCTACATTCATACAAGGTTATTTCCTACCCCCTTTTTCGCACATGAGGTTATAACAGCCTCCACTCTTCTGGGAAGGCTTTCCACAAAGATTATGGAGGGCATCTGTGGGAATTTGTGCCCATTACGGGAGGTAAGTACTGATGTTGGCTGAGAAGCCCCGGGAACAACGTCCGTCTTCCAATTCATCCCAAGGGTGTTCAGTAGGGATGAGGTCAGGACTCTGTGTAGGATACTAGAGTTCCTCCACACCAAGCTGGTCCAACCATTTGATGCGGCCCCCTTTTTGTGTCTATAATATCCTCCACCAGTGGCGTAACTATAACCTTCAGGGCCCCGATGCAAGAAACCATGAAGGGCCCCCCTGAACCCCAGCCAGGGCCCTTCCCTCCGAGTCCGGCGATGGAACTCCAGGGCGTGGTCACAAGTATGACCTTTGTGAGCCCTGTAGTTCCACCACTGGCATCAGTAGTTTTTTTTTTTTATTATTTTATTTTTATTTTTAGGTGCCCCATTGGGGGACTGTCCCTAGGCAGAATAGGGTCCCATCTCCAGAAGAGATGAGGTCCTTTTCTCCAGGGCAGATGAAGTTACTGCCCCCAGGTGAGAAGGGGTCCCTGTCCCCAGGGGAGATGGGGGTCCCTGTCCCCACGTGAGAAGGGGCCCCTGTCCCCAGGGGGAGATGGAGGGGGTATGTAATGGTGTGTGGGGGATGGGGTCCTCTCACTCACCATGACCAAGCTGTAGGGCGCGCACTCATCCATGTTGGCCTGGGCTCCATCCAGTGTGCTGGACGGGTGATCAGCATATCTCCCAGAAAGACCTTTCATCACCTGTGTATGACGGGGGAGGAGGGGGGCTGGCAGACAAGCCTGCAGTGTCCTCCGGGGGGCTCTCATAGGGCTGCACTGCATCTGTGCGCTTAAAGTTTGTTTACCCGGGAGAAGTATGCAGTGCAGTGTGGGCCGGACTCGGGGGGGGGGGGGTACTCTGGCTGGGGAGAACAGACATCGGACTGAGCGGCAATGCATGGAGCAGGAGAGGGGTACTCTGAGGAGCCGGCTGAGGACACAGGTCATGCGGGGAATGCACAACTAAATAGCAGCCAGTGCGATAGTCGAGCATGGAGCTCTGCTAGTCACCCTCCACCTCCAGCCACCCGTGTGCATGGTGCACTGGTACCCCTACCTGCCTATGCTGCTGCCGGCCATATGTAGAGGGGGCTGCATGGGCCCCCCTGCAGCACAGGGCCCAGTTGCGGTCGCGACTTCTGCACCCCCTATAGTTACGCCCCTGTCCCTCCACTCTTCTAGGAAGACTTCACACAAGATATTGGAGGGTGCCTGTGGGAATTGTTGCCCATTTTGTAAGGTCAGGTGCTGATGTAGGATGAGAAGACCTGACCCGCCATTGGCATGCCGATTCACCCCCAAAGTGTTGAGTAGGGTTGTGGTCAGGGCTCTGCACAGGGCGTTTGAGTTCCTCCACATAAAACAGGTGACAACATGTCTGTTATGGAGCTGGCTTTGTACACAGGGGGCAGTCATGCTGGAACCGTAAAGGGTCTTCACCAAACTGTCACCGCAAAGTTGGAAGATCACAATTGTCTACAATGTCCTTGTATGATGTAGTATTAGCAGCAGCCTTAATAATTTGGACTGGAGGGGGAGGGGGGGGGGGGTGGGGGATGTACTTTTAAGCAATATAGTAGTGTTGGAATTTTTTTTTACCCTGAAACTTGGCATATGTCCAGTAAAAGAAATCCTTGCAAGGAAAAAAAAAAAGGTTTCCGCAATAATTTTGTCTGTGGTATTATGTTGCTGTCATTTTCAGTGTTTTCATTGCTTTTATCTTGTGGTGTGTTTTTTTTATAGTTTCTGTATGTTTTCACCATGACTAATCCCTTTCGGGGATCAAAAGCTTTTTACACAAATAGGACATCACCAGGGTGGCCCAGACATTGTAAAGACTCTGCATATAGTAGGGATTCTTAACCCGGGGTCTCCAAACACCGTTGGGGTTACAGGAACCGATAACGCCAAAACGCTCTCTAGCATTTCATATACTGTATTCTCAACATGTAGCCAATAGTATAACCCTAGTGTTATGGGGTGTCTACCGCGTGGCCGGACTTGTTTTTTCATTTTTTTCACTTTTCTTTTAAAGCGGTCCTCCACCCTGAAGTGGAAGTTCCGCTCATCTGATCCCTCCCCCCCCCTCCTTTGCCACAATCGGCACCTTTCAGGGGGGAGGGGGGTGCAGTTACCTGGATAATCCAGTTATCTGCACCCACTTCTGGGACAGACCCCCGCAGATGCCCCGCCCCCCCCCCCCCCCGTTGTGTTCTGGGAAACACACAGTTCCCAGGACACAGCGGGGACCAGTAGAGACGCGCTGCGCGACTTGCGCATGCGCAGTAGGGAACCGGGCAGTGAAGCCGCAAGAGGATGGCGGCGGGGGCAGCAGCGGTGGGGGCAGCAGAGAGACGAGCGATCGCTCGTCATCTGCCAACGACATCGCTGGACCCCGGGACAGGTAAGTGTCCATTTATTAAAAGTGTGATATTTGTAGCTGCTGGCTTTTAATATTTTTTTTAAAGGTGCAGAACCACTTTTAAGTGTTATATATACAGCGGGGGAAATAACGATCGTCTCCCCTGCAGATTGAGTAAGTTTGCCCACTTACATAGAAATGAAGGTCTATAATTTTTATCATAGGTGTATTTTATATGATAGAGACAGAATATAAACCAAAAATCCATAAAAAACACACAATACAAATGTTATAAATGGAGTTGCAGTTGTGAGTAAAATAAGTAGTTGGTGGAGAAACCCTTGTTGGTGATCACAGAGGTCAGACGTTTCTTGTAGGTGGTGATGAGGTTTCCACATCTCAGGAGGGTTTTCTCCTCTCTTCTCTACAGATCTTCTCTAAATCCTGAAGGTTTCTTGGCCGTCTCTTGGCAACTCGAAGTTTCAGCTCCTTCCATATGTTTTCTATGGGATTAAGGTCTGGAGACTGGCTAGGCCACTCCATGACTTTAATGTGCTTCTTCTTGAGCCCCTCCTTTGGCGGTATGTTTTGGGTCATTGTCATGCTGGAAGACCCATCCATGACCCATCTTCAGAGTTCCGGCAGAGGGAAGAAGGCTCACTTTTTTTTTTTTTTAAATAACAAACATGTTATATTTACCTGATCTGTAATGGTTTTGCATAGAGCAGCCCGGCTCTTCCTCTTCTGCGTCCCCGCTTCCTTTGGGTGGGGGGGCACTCATGCATGCTCACTCCCAAGCCGGTGTCCTATCATATAGAGTCCCCCATCGGATAGTGTCCGCTGTGTACTGCGCATACACACAGATTCCGAAAATAGCCGAGGATGAACGGCGCCTGCGCCGTGAGTCCAGGTTCTATCCCCACCATCCAAGTGGACATAGAGTAGGAATATAAAAGTGCCGAGTGCGGCGAGGCCGAGCCTGAAGCGTGGCGAGCGGCTCTCTAATTTTCCGAACCCTATGTCCGCTTGGATGGTGGGGCTACCACCTCCACTCACGGCGCAGGCGCCGTTCATCTTCTGAGATTTTCCGAAGCTTCTTCTGCCCCGTAATGCGCATGCGCAGTACGGGGCGAACACTATATGATGGCAGGACGCTATCTGCCAGAACACCGGCTCTGTGTGTCCATAAAACCCATAGAGCGTATCTTGACCATGCCCCCTGCTCCCTCCCTCCTGGCTGTGATTGCTCCTGCTGCTGTGTCTGAGCCAATGAGGAGCTTCTTCTCTTGTGCACAGCCCTGGATCAAGATCGGGCTCAGGTAAGTATAAAGGGGGGGGAGGTCCAGTTCTATGTCCCAGGGGGCATGTCAGTTCTCGGCAGAGAGGATGGCCACCTAGACGCAGAGAGTAGAGGTCCAGCTCCGCCACACTAGTGGTGGCGTCTCTAGGGTTGGTGTCACCCGGTGCGGTAAAACATGGTGTCACCTCCCTCAACACAACTTCCACCCCCCCAATTGGGCTCCCTGGTGTCACCCACAGCACCAAACCCCCCCCAATTGGGCTCCCTGGTTTCACCCCCAACACAACCCCCCTCACCCACCCCATTGAGCTCTCTGGCGCTGGGCAGGTTAGTTTCACTGTCACGGATGGGGGGGACACCTTCGTAGTCGGATATCCATTCTGAGTTAATGGTGCCACCCCTCTGGCAGGTGTCACTTATGGCTCTGGTCTGCTTTACAACCATAATGAAAGGAAAGACTCGGCTCATATACCATTGTTATGCACGAGGAACCTATAGGTAGAGTTTTTGCTTTCTAGGGTCCAGCTGGGTTTTAAGCTAACAGACCGTCTCCCAGCGATCAGCCAGGAGTCTGCTATGATGTAAAGATCCCCAGAGAGATGGCTGTGTCCCTATCCAACCTTTTAAAGGACAGGTTCACCTTTCAGAGCATGTTACGCCCATATTTGGGTGTATTGTGGAACATGCTCCAAACCTGCCTCCCCGCACCCTCAATATACTGCAACCCCCCCCTTCCCAATAACAGAGGGTGGAGGATCTCCTTCCCCACACCCACTGTCACATTTTGAAAGTAGGGAGGCAGTGCCGGGCTCCTCCCACACAGCCGCATCGTTCAGACACAGCGATCCGATCTGTGCAATGCTTTGCATGCTCCTGCGGGGATAAAATAATAAATGCACTTTTTTCCCTGCAAAAATATCTGCTTTTTATTGTTATTCTTCATTCTTAAAATGTGAACTTGTAAGCCTTTAATTAGTCATCTGCTGATGCCTTCTAGAACCATTGGCACTGCAATATCTGGAAAGTCAGTTTACCTTTATGCGTTGTCCTGCAGCTTTACCGGCCCACACCCTGACTCCTGGAGCCCTGAGCTACAGTCGTCTCCATTAACAAACCCCTGTGCATGCCCGTGCAATCAGTGGGTGCGTGTCACCACCAAACGTGGACCTAGCATTGGAGGCTTCATCCTGCAAAGTCTCTGGGCTCCAGGACCCTGAAAGAGTTGACAAGTGAGTTCTCTTCATCTGAGGCAATCCTCCTGGAACCCCTTACCCTGTATGAGTGAAAACACAAGGTGTGCAAGTATGAGAGAGCCACACTTCCGAGAGCCCAATCTCGAGGGATAGTGAGGAATGGCCTTAGCCTCAGCTCCCCCCAGCCATGCCCCCTGATGTGTTTCGTCCAGATTCCGGAGCTCTCGCACTTGCACATATGAGCAACTTCTGAATTCATGCTAGAGATGCCACACACATACCAGTGTGGGTCACCGGAGGAGAGATTTTAGTGTTTTAGACCGGTGCTCCAAGCATTTCTAATGGGTCAGAGTGAGAAGGTGCCACCGGTCCTACCCATGAGTCACTGATTCCTCCCTATGCTAAACTGTGCACCACATCACCGGGCAATGGCTTGTCTCAGTGCTTATCTGCTGGAAAGATTAATCCGACCAGCACCCAGCTGTGGTAGATGGGCTCAGCACCCAGCTGTGGTAGATGGGCTCAGCACCCAGCTGTGGTAGATGGGCTCAGCACCCAGCTGTGGTAGATGGGCTCAGCACCCAGCTGTGGTAGATGGGCTCAGCACCCAGCCAAGGTAGGTGGGCTCAGCACCTAGCCATGGTAGGTGGGCTCAGCACCTAGCCATGGTAGGTGGGCTCAGCACCTAGCCATGGTAGGTGGGCTCAGCACCTAGCCATGGTAGGTGGGCTCAGCACCTAGCCATGGTAGGTGGACTCAGCACCTAGCCATGGTAGGTGGGCTCAGCACCTAGCCATGGTAGGTGGGCTCAGCACCTAGCCGCGGTAGGTGGGCTCGGCTCCCAGCCGCGGTAGGTGGGCTCGGCTCCCAGCCGCGGTAGGTGGGCTCGGCTCCCAGCCGCGGTAGGTGGGCTCGGCTCCCAGCCGCGGTAGGTGGGCTCGGCTCCCAGCCGCGGTAGGTGCTTTGGGTGTAGGAACAAACTTTAAATCCTTGCATTTAGAGATTTTAGTGTTTTAGACCGGTGCTCCAAGCATTTCTAATGGGTCGCAGTGAGAAGGTGGCCCCCGGCCGCGATAGTTGGGCTCGGCACCCGGCCGCGGTAGGTGGGCTCGGCGCCCGGCTGTGGTAGATGGGCTCGGCACCCGGTCGCGGTAGGTGGGCTCGGCACCCGGCTGTGGTAGATGGGCTCGGCACCCGGTCGCGGTAGGTGGGCTCGGCACCCGGCTGTGGTAGATGGGCTCGGCACCCGGTCGCGGTAGGTGGGCTCGGCACCCGGCTGTGGTAGATGGGCTCGGCACCCGGTCGCGGTAGGTGGGCTCGGCACCCGGCTGTGGTAGATGGGCTCGGCACCCGGTCGCGGTAGGTGGGCTCGGCGCCCGGCTGTGGTAGATGGGCTCGGCACCCGGTTGCGGTAGGTGGGCTCGGCACCCGGCTGTGGTAGATGGGCTCGGCACCCGGCCGCGGTAGGTGGGCTCGGCACCCGGCTGTGGTAGATGGGCTCGGCACCCGGTCGCGGTAGGTGGGCTCGGCACCCGGCTGTGGTAGATGGGCTCGGCACCCGGTCGCGGTAGGTGGGCTCGGCACCCGGCTGTGGTAGATGGGCTCGGCACCCGGTCGCGGTAGGTGGGCTCGGCACCCGGCTGTGGTAGATGGGCTCGGCACCCGGTCGCGGTAGGTGGGCTCGGCGCCCGGCTGTGGTAGATGGGCTCGGCACCCGGTCGCGGTAGGTGGGCTCGGCACCCGGCTGTGGTAGATGGGCTCGGCACCCGGCCGCGGTAGGTGGGCTCAGCACCAGGTCGCTGTAGGCGGGCTCGGCACCTGGTCGCGGTAGGTGGGCTTAGGAGCAGAGGTCCAACTTGAGCATTTGACATTTATCGGAACTGAGTTGGGAATTATGGCGGAGAGATCGCGTTCTCTATGACCCAGCGCATTAATACCAAATGTATTTTGCTTCGGGTGTAAAAAAAACAATTGAAATTCTTGCTTTTTCTTTATAATAGCATTTCTTTGATTGCCTCACAATGGTGCTCAGTCTACTCATTGTGATAGTCTGGGGACTTTTCTCTCATCAAAGCCGGGAAGAGAAATCCCCGTGGGATTTTATAAAGGAGTCATCAAATGACAGTGCAATCCAAAAGCTTAAAGCCCATCATTGAAAAGGAAAGCAAAGCATAGATGTATCATATTCTGGTAACGCACTGTGCGATGGGTTTATGAGCTCCGTTTATTTGCACAAGTTTGCTCTGGGGAGTTAAGGAGGTGAATTTTTTTAGTTTTTCTTTCACATTGGCGCTATGACGGTTCTCGGTGAAGCGTGAATCCCCGGAGACGCTCTGCAGATAGAGACCTTTACCAAGCCGATTTCTGAAAAGAGGCGTTTTAGATGGTTGTTCCCCAAGTATTGATCTTGTGCCAGTACAGGGGGTCCAGAGTTTTTGAGGGTTTAGATTATGCATATACAAAATAACGCCCTATGCCAGATCAGCCACAGATATCTGGGCAAAATGCAAAAATAAGTGCAGTATCATTCTACAATACATGGATATTTTCCCTTTGCTTTATCACCATGAAAAGACTGCAAGTACAAAACAATAACAACCAATCTGCCAGAATTCCACCGTGCTCCTGACAACATGGTGCCGCTGCTGTAATCCCAAGTGGCATTCTCAGCCTTGCCTGCTGGACAACCCCGACTATCCCAACTGGAGTCACTCTCCACATTTAGCACTTGACTTTACCTTCAGCAATGTAACGAGATTTGAAAATGAAGCGCCACTCCCCCGCTTAGAGGTCCAGATACAACTTTATTCCATTAAAAGTTAGGGGTACAATCCAAAAAGTAGCCACCGTGTTTTGGGGGGTTCAAGTGCCCCTTCATCAGGGCTTGACTGGAAACAATGTGAGCAAACCAGAAGTGACCTGGACCTACAATTGTACTTTTTTCCAGTGTGAATTGCAAGCGCAGGCCTAGCCAGCAGCTTGTTTGGCTTCAATTCTCGTTACATTGCACTACAAGCCAAGGAGACCATGGAGATCCTCTGGTCTTGAATTTTTTTCTCTTATTTTTTTCTCTTTTTTCCCCTCTTTTTTTTGCATACGCAACCAGGGATGGAGGTGCAATATTCCCCATTGCGTCTCATTCAAAGTCCCACATATTCCCTTTTTTCTTTGACTCTGGAGAGTAGAAGCCACCAGCCCAGGAAGCAGATCATTTACACCACCATCAGGGCCATCTTTCTTGGGCCCTTTCCGAATCCACTTATCAACTATTTTCGGGCCGTATGGGCTCAATAGGCAGCTGCTTTGGGCCAAACAACAATGACTGGGCCCGGGGGAAGCTTCTCCTTTTTGCCCTTTGTTTAAAGATGGCCCTGACCACCATCAATACCTTAAGTCAGTGATTCTCCACCAGGGTTCCTCCAGAGGTTGTAGGGGTTCCCTCAGCATTGGGCCATTTCTGCCTCGGATGGGTTCCCACCGACACAATTGATATTTTTAGATATCTGTAAGGAGGTAATTCTTCCCAATGACCACAAGTGTAAGGACCATTCTTCTCACTGACCACAAGTGTAAGGACCATTCTTCCCAATGACCACAAGTGTAAGGACCATTCTTCTCACTGACCACAAGTGTAAGGACCATTCTTCCCAATGACCACAAGTGTAAGGACCATTCTTCCCAATGACCACAAGTGTAAGGACCATTCTTCCCAATGACCACAAGTGTAAGGACCGTTCTTCCCAATGACCACAAGTGTAAGGACCATTCTTCCCAATGACCACAAGTGTGAGGACCATTCTTCCCAATGACCACAAGTGTGAGGACCATTCTTCCCAATGACCACAAGTGTAAGGACCATTCTTCCCAATGACCACAAGTGTAAGGACCGTTCTTCCCAATGACCACAAGTGTAAGGACCATTCTTCCCAATGACCACAAGTGTAAGGACCGTTCTTCCCAATGACCACAAGTGTAAGGACCATTCTTCCCAATGACCACAAGTGTAAGGACCGTTCTTCCCAATGACCACAAGTGTAAGGACCATTCTTCCCAATGACCACAAGTGTAAGGACCGTTCTTCCCAATGACCACAAGTGTGAGGACCGTTCTTCCCAATGACCACAAGTGTGAGGACCATTCTTCCCACTGACCACAAGTGTGAGGACCATTCTTCCCAATGACCACAAGTGTAAGGACCATTCTTCCCAATGACCACAAGTGTAAGGACCATTCTTCCCAATGACCACAAGTGTAAGGACCGTTCTTCCCACTGACCACAAGTGTAAGGACCGTTCTTCCCACTGACCACAAGTGTAAGGACCGTTCTTCCCACTGACCACAAGTGTAAGGACCATTCTTTCCAATGACCACAAGTGTAAGGACCATTCTTTCCAATGACCACAAGTGTAAGGACCATTCTTTCCAATGACCACAAGTGTAAGGACCATTCTTCCCACTGACCACAAGTGTAAGGACCATTCTTCCCACTGACCACAAGTGTGAGGACCATTCTTCCCAATGACCACAAGTGTAAGGACCATTCTTCCCAATGACCACAAGTGTAAGGACCATTCTTCCCACTGACCACAAGTGTAAGGACCATTCTTCCCACTGACCACAAGTGTAAGGACCATTCTTCCCTATGACCACAAGTATAAGGACCATTCTTCCCACTGACCACAAGTGTAAGGACCATTCTTCCCAATGACCACAAGTGTAAGGACCATTCTTCCCACTGACCACAAGTATAAGGACCATTCTTCCCACTGACCATCACACCAATGTTCATGAGTTGTAGACTTCTAATTTTTATCAGGGGGTTCCCCGAGTCCGGAGAACGATTTAAAGGGTTCCTCTGTGTTGAAAAGGTTGAGAAAGGCTGCCTTAAGTTAACAAAACCAGTAAGATAACCCCATGGATCTAGCGCCATCTTTCCACTTTCCTCAACTGTTCTCTTCCAGCAAAGCTGTCACCTTCTCGTGTACCTGACTGATGAGCCCGATAGTGCAGGGGGGAGGCCTCCCTTACGTATCTGACTCACGGCCCCTGGTAGAACAGACAGGTGGCACAGGAGTGCAGAATGGTATGAGTGCCTGGCGGGTCAGCTGTTGGACGGGCAGCTCCAAGGTCCCAGATGCTGTAGAGGTGAAAACCAGCTGGAGGGTGGAACCCGAACAGCAGACAGACTGGAGGCTGGAACACCCGATATCCTCACTCACACACACCCAGAAGTCGGGTCTGGCAGTCAGTACACAGTTCAGAGGGGTGTGGATTCAAGCAGAGGTAAGTAGGCTGGTTAAAGCGGGAGTCCGCCGGGACTCCGCGTTTTTTTTTTTTTTTTTTAAAGCCAGCAGCTACAAATACTGCAGCTGCTGACTTTTAAAATAGTGACACTTACCTGTCCAGCGCGTCCGCGATGTCGGCACCCGAAGCCGATCTCTCGATCGTCTCTCGGGTGCTGCCGCCGCCATCTTGGGTATGGAAATCAGGAAGTGGAGCCTTTCGGCTTCATTTCCCGGTTCCCTACTGCGCATGCGCGATTAGTGCTGCGCAATAAGGATGGACCCGCTGCCTCTGGGATCCGTGTGCTTCCCAGCAGGCAGCGGGGGACCTTCGGAAAGGGGCGTAATCTACGCCCCTTTCCACAGAGAGCTATCCCGGAAGTGGGTGCAGATACCTGTACTGTACAGGTACCTGCACCCCCCTCCCCCCTGAAAGGTGCCAATTGTGGCGCCGGAGGGGGGGAGGATTCCAATGAGCGGAAGGTCCAATTTAGGGTGGACCTCCGCAGGAGCTACAGGCAATCGGGTCAGGTCACAGGCCAGGTCTACAACTGGCGGGCAGCGTGGCATCCAAAGGAGCAGGCGGGTTCAAGGTGAGCCGAGGTCAGGTGCAGGCAGAAAGCAAGGGAAGTCCAAAGGTCAAGCCGGGTCGTTCAGGAGATCAATCACAGAAGCAGGTAAACGGGAGCTGCAGATCAGGCGGCAAAGACATAGTGCTGCTGAGCTGTTTAAATAAGGCAGGCCTGCTGCCGATCACTGAAATCAGCCTGCACTAAGTTACCCCCCTTAGGTGGCAGATCCACGACAAAAGCATTTCTGCTGGACTCCTGAGAGCCCCCGCCCATGCACTTGGCTGTGTGGGGGAAGAGCTTTCGGGAGATGTAGTTCTGGTGGCATACCTTAGTCAAAAGAAATTGAGTTCCCAGCAGCTGCAAGAATTGATGGATCGAAATTGTGTCACAGGAAGTGTTTGGAGAGATGAAAACAAGAATGTTCTGATTATTATATACAATGTAAGGCTCTGCACGCGGGTGGCCGTGGGTGATACAGGCAGGTAGTTGGTCTGTTGGGTTTTTTTTTTTTTTTTTTGGGGTGGGGGAGGGGGTTTAAGTGGCCCCCGGATCATCCACCCACAAGCAAACATGGTGCTACTCTGAGCACACATTGTCCCATTCCATGCAGTGGCTTTTCACCGCCTGCCAAACTCTCCCTTGTAATTGCGTAGGGCCACACCACAACCGCAGGCTTGGCTCACGTTGGCGGCTCAGTCTCACAATGCAAGACTGCCGTTCATGGGAAGAAAATACTGGCATCAGGAGGTGCCAACATCGCCTCCGGAATGCCTGCAAACCTCCTTTCTCTGCTTTCTGAAAAGTGATCCAAAAATTGGCTTTAAAGGAGGCGGTAAACACCACCGGTAGTGCGGTGGAAGCCTAAGAACTAGCCGCAGGTTGCGCTGGTTGATGTGTCGGGAAACCTTTATCTGAAGCCCAGGCATTGCGTTGGTGACAATCTCACCCGGTTTTTAGTGCCGACTGACCGGCTCTTGAGTTACATATCCTTTTTTGTTCACACCGGTATGTACTAAGAAACCAACCTAAGAATACACACGACCTCATCTTCTGTATTTTGTGTCCAACAAGGTGAGGAGACCAGGCCAGGCTTCGACATAGACCCCCTGCACTGGAAAATGGCCGAACTGAAAGTCCAGAGCCCCGACCAGCTTTTACAGGACGAAGAATTGGCTCGCCGACTGCAGGAAGAAGAGGAGAAACGCGTAGTAAGTGAACGTACTTCATCAAAACCAATCTCTTCCCGAGAAACGGCAGCTGGTGACTTGCTATACTTGTGTTCTGCAGGCAGAGGTGAAACGGCGCGACCAGCACGAGGACTTCCGGGCGGCTCAGGTCGCACAGGATGAGGTAAGAAGAATTTTAACATTGGTCAAAGTTTTATGTTTTAATTTTAACCACTTGCAGACCGGACCAATTTGCTGGTCAAAGACCAGACCACTTTTTGCGATTCGGCGCTGCGTCGCTTTAACTGACAATTGCGCGGTCGTGCGACGTGGCTCCCAAACAAAATTAACGTCCTTTTTTTCCCACAAATAGAGCTTTCTTTTGGTGGTATTTGATCACCTCTGCGGTTTTTATTTTTTGCGCTATAAACAAAAATAGAGCGACAATTTTGAAAAAAACGCATTATTTTTTACTTTTTGTTATAATAAATATCCCCCAAAAATATATAAAAAAACATTTTTTTTCCCTCAGTTTAGGCCGATACGTATTCTTCTACATATTTTTGGTAAAAAAAATCGCAATAAGCGATTATTGATTGGTTTGTGCAAAAGTTATAGCGTTTACAATATAGGGATAGTTTTATAGCATTTTTATTAATAATTTTTTATTATTATTTTTTTTACTAGTAATGGCAGCGATCTGCGATTTTTATTGTGACTGCGACATTGTGGGGGACACATCGGACATTTTTGACACATTTTTGGGACCATTGTCATTTATACAGTAATCACTGCTATATAAATGCAGTGATTCCTGTGTAAATGACACTGGCAGTGAAGGGGTTAACCAGTGGGTGGCAGTGTAGGGGTTAAGTGTTCCTAGGGGTGTGTTACTAACTGTGCGGGGGTTGGGCTTTCATTTAGTGAACACTGATCTCTGCTCCAATCACATGGAGCAGAGATCAGCGTCACTAGTTGCTAGGCAGAATGGAAAAATGTTGTTTACACAGCATTTCCTCCATTCGGCCGCTCCGTGAGACGATCGCGGGGATGCCCGCGGCGATAGAGTCCGCGGGTCCCGCGACCGGACTCACGGGGGTCCCGACCAGCGCGGGAGGCGCGCTCCCGATGGCAGGGCGGCATCGAATATTGGACGTTTGTTCATTGATTCTATTTACTTTAGGGGTACAACTAAGGCTGCACGTTCCCTCACCCACATATTGGTTGCACATATTGTACTAATATGTGAGTGAGGGAATGTGCAGCTTTAATTGTTCCCCTAAAGTAAATGGCAATACCCTGTTTCCCCTTAAATAAGACCTAGTGTGATTGTCGGTGATAGCTGCAATAAAAGCCCTACCCCCCAAATAAGCCCTAGTTAAAGTCCTTGTAGGTCTTCTTTTCAGGGTAGGGCTTATTTTTGAGGAAACAGGGTAGGGCTTATTTGGGTGGTAGGGCTTATATTGCAGCCAACACCGACAATCAGGCTAGGTCTTATTTTAGGGGAAACAGGGTAGTATCAATAAACAAATGGATTGTGTCCATACGATTTTTTATCTTGGTCAACATACCTCCTCTGCGGTGGTCCAAGTGTTTTCCCAGACTCTCTGCTGGTTTATGGTGCAGCCTATTCAATTATATCAACTCTTTTCTGATGTGGGATTGGACCAGGGCTACTCCAAAGATTGCCCTCGCTCACCTATGGTGAATAGGACTATCACGGTACCCAATTATACAATAGCACGTTGATTAAAAATAGCATTTATTACAAAATATAAAAAAATTATACATAAATTACAACAAAAACATCAAAGCAGTTGTTGAAAAAATCCATATGACAATAACAATAAGATTAAAAATTATAGAACCCCCCCCCCACAGATGTGTAGAGGCACAATGACGTAGGTATAGATGTGGACCTCAACAAGTTTCGCAGCAAATGCTGCTTCCTCAGGAGGCGTCAACCAAAACGTCTATAAAAGATATAATTGCGAGGTTACAATAACAAGAAAACCAAGATATAGCTAAGTTGCCAAAGGCATATTTGTATTGGAGTATTAAATAGAAACCAGCACGACTCACCAATGGATAGTCCTATTCACCATAGGTGATTGAGGGCAATCTTTGGAGTAGCCCTTGTCCAATCCCCCCCTCCTTTCTCATTACATTACTTCAGAATGATGGTACCCACTACTCCTTATTTCACTAATCTATAGAGGCAATACTTTCTGATCTTTTCTGATGTAGATCCGATTATGGCATTTATTTAAATCCACAATATTTTGCATCTCACATATATTTTGGTTGTATCCTGTATGCATATATACTTCCTGAAGAAGCCATGGGGTGAAACATGTAGAAGAAATTTGCATAGAGGACTCTGTTAATGCCAATACAACATACACAGTGAACAATTTGATCCCGGGGGCCCTCAAGCAGAGCCTTTCATCATCTGCCTCCCACTTGCTACCTACCAGTTGTCCCGGTTATGTGAGTACCGGTGGGCTTGCCTCTACCTTGAGCCTGCACATTGCCCTAGCACAATGCAGTGGCAACATGTCTAATTCTAGACACAGAAGGGACAGTCCTTATGTTTTGGAATCACCCCAATGGCTTTGGGGCTGCTTGCAGTGCACTTACTGATGGTGTTGCCCTCTGCTCCATGATCATCCTTGGAGTCCTCTTTGGATCCGTCAGGTGTGGCCACTTCCTCTTCTTTTCTTTTTTTTTTCTTTTTGTTTGTTTTTTGCCAAAGTTCACACTTAATGGCCCAAATCACCTGATTTATTTGCTGACACTGATCGCAGAGGGCCACAAATATACTACCATGCTGTCTCCTGCATATTCTATATCTGACTTGCCTGCAGCCTTAGCAGTTTACAGGCCATTGGCCAGAGACTGAGTGGTTCCAGTCTTTAACTGATAAACTTACCTCTGAAAAGTTGCAGTTTAGTAATATTGCCCCAAATAAAGGGGACTTTTTCAGCATTTATTGTGCAGATGGTACCGCTGTGAAACTAGAGGACCCCCCGTTGCTTCTGCCAGAGCTCTTTCCAGTCTTGGGTTATTAAAATTCCTAAAGCCCCATACACAAAATCAGATTATCTGCTGAGTTTTTCCTTCAGATTTACCAAAACCATGTAGTAGAAGGGCCTGCCTGATTGCATACACATTGAAACTCCTAAGGTTTGACCTCATATTATATGGTTTTGGTAAATCTGAAGGAAAAACTCAGCAGATAATCTGATAGTGTGTATGGGGCTTTAGGCTGCAAAGACTTTGCACATGCTTTTCCAACTCTTTCTATATGGAGATTAGAAGCATCCTGATGAGCTGTTTATTCCTCCGAGCACTTATAAGCCATTTAGTGAGAATTCCCCCCCCGCTGTGGATCTGGTGGTGTCCCACCATAACAAGGCACTTGCCATTCCAGTTGAAGATGTGGCTGTGGGTTCCCGTAGAAGAACCAGGCTTTTCTCCAGCCTGTTACCTGTTCACAAACCTGTTTTGAGATTCCCATTGGGGCATTGGCTCCACTTTTGAGGTCCTCTTTTGAGGCCAGAAATTCTGCATGGAACCCACCAAATCTGCCTCCGCTAAAGGAGACTGTCCGATTTTTCTGTGGACGTCAATCTTTCCAGCGCATCGTTTCCTACGTTTTTGTTGTGGGGCTTCTACACTACCAGGTCATGGCAGTGCCCTTCGGTATTCTCTCTGCACCTCTGGGTTTTCATTAAGGTTCTGGCCCCATTGTTGGCTCTGTGGTGCTTTTGTGATTGTCCCTATTGTGGGATACCCTGTTGAGGGAACAGTCGGTGTGGGCTCTGTGATCTAAATTCTGGTTCTTTTGCTCTTCGGGAAACTGCCATTTGAAAGCATTAAGGACTTCCTCTCGTTATTTTCGCCCGCAAGGTGGTATTTATTACTATCACCTCTGGGAGGCAAGTTTCTGAACTGGTGGTTTTATCTGCAAAGGATACAGACTGGTTTTGCATGTGGACGAGGGAATATAAAGGATCATGGCTTCCTTCTTTCCTAAGGTATTTTCTGCCGTTCACCTCAATCAGCACACCGTTCTTCTGTCCGGCTCCAATTTATCCAAAGGAAATTTTCCACCAGGATCTTAATGTGGTTCAGACCAAATCTGTCTTTCAACCTCTGCTTCTTTTGAGATTTTTTTTTTTTTTATCCCATACGGACCTCAGGAACAATGGTCCAACCCTGTGTTCCACCATCTCTAAGTGTCTCAGGAAGCCCATCATCCAAGCTTATGGTCTCATATGTTGGGTTCCACCCTTCCTTTTGAACATGCGCTCTATTAGATCTGTAGGGTGTAAGTCCTTTAAGCAGCTGCAGGCAGTCCTCAGTGTTTCTGTTTTCTTGGGCCTGTTAGAATGTGTTTGCTGTGTTGCCCACCTCTTTGGACATCCCAAAGGTTAAAGACTTCCTGTGTCTGTCATTGGATCAGAAAGAAAATAGGACTGAAAGAAAATAGACCACCTGCTCTAAAGATCCCTTGTCACCTTCTGCCACGCTCTCCTCCAGGACTTCTCCAGTGCCTCTCCCATCCTCTGAAACTTCCTACCCCAGTCTGTCTGGCTACTCCCTACTCTGTACACCTTTTTAGGCGATCCATGAAAACCCTTCTCTCCAGGAAGCCCTGTCCTGCCACTAACTAATAAACTGTAGTAGAAAAGATGTAGCTGGATAGCCGCACTCCAAATTATTCAACTTTATTTCAAAAATGTAATTAAAATCATAGCATCTGACTAAGCACCGTGTTCGGTGTGAAACATGTCAGCGGCTGTGCAGTTAGTCTGTTTTACCAGCCTAGATGCTATGATTTTAATTACATTTTTGAAATAAAGTTGAATAATTTGGAGTGCGGCTATCCAGCTACATCTTTTCTACTTCAGTTCCTGTTGCAAACAGAGCCAGCACCCTGTGGGATTGTGGAGACAGCTGTTTTGGGAGAAGTCATTACCTTAGAGCGGTAATTCTTTGTATTTAACTAATAAACTGTGCTTTTGCTTTTCCCAATAGCTCATCCCCCATCAGTTTTACCTTTTTGTGTCACTTGAATCTCCCTTTTAGATTGTAAGCTCTAAGGACCAGGATCCTTGGCTCCCTCTTGCATTGAATTGTATTGTGTCTCCCTCCATTTTTTTTAAAGCACTGCACAAACTCTGGGTGCTATATACACTCCTATATAATAAAAATAATACTTTTTTTTTTTTCTTCACAGGGAGAATTTTTTTTTTTGCTTTTTATTTTTTTTATTTTTTTATTACATTTTTTTTCCTTTTTTTTTTTTTTGCTTTTAATTTTACCATCAATCTACAGCAGGGGTCTCAAACTGGCGGCCCCCCAGCTGTTACGGAACTACAAGTCCCCGTCGTATGCCTCTTTCTGGGGGAGTCATCCCTGTAACTGTCAGCCTTGCAATGGCTCATGGGACTTGTAGTATTGCAACAGCTGGGGGGGGCGTCAGTTTGAGACCCCCTGATCTAGAGTCACTTGCACCCACCAGCATCCAAACCTTCCAACCCACCAGCATCCAAACCCTCCAGCCCCCCAGCATCCAAACCTTCCAACCCACCAGCATCCAAACCTTCCAGCCCACCAGCATCCAAACCCTCCAGCCCACTAGCATCCAAACCTTCCAGCCCACCAGCATCCAAACCCTCCAACCCACTAGCATCCAAACCTTCCAGCCCACCAGCATCCAAACCCTCCAACCCACCAGCATCCAAACCCTCCAGCCCACCAGCATCCAAACCCTCCAACCCACCAGCATCCAAACCCTCCAGCCCACCAGCATCCAAACCCTCCAGCCCACCAGCATCCAAACCCTCCAGCCCACCAGCATCCAAACCCTCCAGCCCACCAGCATCCAAACCCTCCAGCCCACCAGCATCCAAACCCTCCAGCCCACCAGCATCCAAACCCTCCAGCCCACCAGCATCCAAACCCTCCAGCCCACCAGCATCCAAACCCTCCAGCCCACCAGCATCCAAACCTTCCAACCCACCAGCATCCAAACCTTCCAGCCCACCAGCATCCAAACCTTCCAGCCCACCAGCATCCAAACCTTCCAACCCACCAGCATCCAAACCCTCCAGCCCACCAGCATCCAACTGAAACCTGGAAAAAAAAAAGATTTTATAATGCCTTTTCAAAAAGAAGCCAATACTTATTTGGTTTCTTTCCCAGGATTTTCTGGTGAATTGCAACAATGGGTAAATGTTAGCTGCATTCTGATTGGATACATGTAAACTTTTGCAGTAAACCTTTCGTGTGTTTTACATTAGGAGATTGCGAAGTACATCCAGCGGCAGGAGCTGAGAGCCCATCGGAGGTCGGAGGATCTGGACCTGCCCGGGGACAGTGATGACGACGGCAGTATCTGTAGCTTCTCCGACAGGAAAAGCCTAGGAGTAAAGGTAAAGTCACGTCAGGACGTCATTGTCAAGGCCTGCTGAGCCCAGATAAAGGCCAACTACTACCGGGGGGGGGGGGGTCCTAAATCTCCGGAGTATTAGAGAAGGAGAACTAATGCTGTGACCCGGGACTGTGGAGGAAGGGAGAAAAGTTCTGGGGGGGTGGGGGGGGGGGGGACACAGCTAAAGTAATAAATGCCCCCTCAACGCGTTAGGAAAATGCCGATGATCGGTCCGGATTCCTGCCCACCCTCACACTGTTCTAATTGTAAATTCAAAGAAAGTCCAACACATGGAATGGGACTTTATATAGGTACAAAGTAAGGAAATTCTCTAAAAAGATATCGTTCTTTTATTAGTTAACAATTAAAAGTAAAAATCTTAGCGGAGCTGCAGTCCGCTCACATCATTTGTAATAAAAACATCTTTGCCATTCTGAAGCTTCCCTCCCACCACTTTGCATATTGTTTTATATATATATATATATACTGCGATTCTGTACTTGCCAAATATGCTGCAGAAATCTCCCTCCACTGAGTCTGGCTGCAGCCAGCTTAACTGTGGGCGGCTGAAGCTCCTGCCTGTTCACTTCCTGGATTTACACAGAGGCACGCCTCCAGCTCAGCAGCTCTCATTGTCCCTCTTATGACTCAGCCTCCCCCCCCCCCCCCACCCTCTCTTCCTGGCAAACTCTCACTGAGAGGGAGCTGTGCATGATGTTACAGAAGTTGCTTCTTAATTTTCATTGGGCTGCCTCTGCAGGTGATTATTGCATGGACTATATGGCCTTACTTTAGTCCGGTATTTCTCAATTCCAGTCCTCATGGCCCACTAACAGGTCATGTTTTCAGGATTTCCCTCAGATGAAACAGCTGGGGTAATTACTAAGGCAGTGAAACTGATCAAATCACCTGTGCAAAATAATGGAAAGCCTGAAAACATGACCTGTTAGTGGGCCATGAGGACTGGAGTTGAGAAACACTGCTTTAGTCAACTGTAACTATTTTATCTGTTCTTGACCATTTCCATCCCCTGTGATGTGTAAAGAGAAAAAAATGCGCAACCAAAAAAAAAGAAGAAAAAAAAAAAAAGAGAATTATGTGATGAATGGGAACGAATACCAGAAACAGAAAAAACTTTTTTTTTTCTTTGCCCTATGAAGCTTTGTATCCGTGTGCCATGTTTTACAATTTTTGTACATTTTTTACAATTTACACATTTTATGGAACGCATTGCGTAGGATTGTTTTTTGATTCATCACTAGAATATTCCTCAGTTTTTGTCTTTTATTTAATCACAGTAATATATATATTCACCCATTCGCAGATATGCGGATTCGGCTTTCGGGGGTTATACCGGGATGATGCCCGCAGCTGGAGGCATCATCCCGGCACCGTTGCTTAGAGCGGGCGATCGGCTTTCTGAGGATAACAAGCGATGCGGCTAAAAGCCGCTCTGTCGTTATCCCGGAGGAGCGGGAGGGGACGTCGCCGCCTACCGCCGCTCTTCCCGGGCCTCCCGGTGGTACTAGAGAGACGATCCAGGATCTGGTTCTTCTAACGGCTAGTGACAGACTGGAATGGATCCGGAAATTACTTGCAGTTTACTTGATGTAAACACGGAAGCGACGTCACAACGTCACAACGTCACTTCCTGTTTACTCGGCTGCCAATGGCGCCGGATTTTAAAAAGCATACAGTATTCAGAATCTCAGTTTTCGGCGATCTGAATACTTTGAAGTGTAAAGGAGGGATTTGGGGTCTTTTAGACCCCCCGATCCCTCCATAAAGAGGACCCGTCACCCCCTATTACTGTCACAAGGGATGTTTACATTCATTATAGACCCCGGATCTCTCCATAAAGAGGACCCGTCACCTCCTATTACTGTCACATGGGATGTTTACATTCATTATAGACCCCGGATCTCTCCATAAAGAGGACCCGTCACCCCCTATTACTGTCACATGGGATGTTTACATTCATTATAGACCCCGGATCTCTCCATAAAGAGGACCCGTCACCTCCTATTACTGTCACATGGGATGTTTACGTTCATTATAGACCCCGGATCTCTCCATAAAGAGGACCCGTCACCATCTATTACTGTCACATGGGATGTTTACATTCATTATAGACCCCGGATCTCTCCATAAAGAGGACCCGTCACCTCCTATTACTGTCACATGGGATGTTTACGTTCATTATAGACCCCGGATCTCTCCATAAAGAGGACCCGTCACCATCTATTACTGTCACATGGGATGTTTACATTCATTATAGACCCCGGATCTCTCCATAAAGAGGACCCGTCACCCCCTATTACTGTCACATGGGATGTTTACATTATAGACCCCGGATCCCTCCATAAAGAGGACCCGTCACCCCCTATTACTGTCACATGGGTTGTTTACGTTCATTATAGACCCCGGATCTCTCCATAAAGAGGACCCGTCACCCCCTATTACTGTCACATGGGATGTTTACATTCATTATAGACCCCGGATCTCTCCATAAAGAGGACCCGTCACCCCCTATTACTGTCACATGGGATGTTTACATTCATTATAGACCCCGGATCTCTCCATAAAGAGGACCCGTCACCTCCTATTACTGTCACATGGGATGTTTACATTCATTATAGACCCCTGATCTCTCCATAAAGAGAACCCGTCACCCCCTATTACTGTCACATGGGATGTTTACATTCATTATAGACCCCGGATCTCTCCATAAAGAGGACCCGTCACACCCTATTACTGTCACATGGGATGTTTACATTCATTATAGACCCCGGATCTCTCCATAAAGAGGACCCGTCACCTCCTATTACTGTCACATGGGATGTTTACATTATAGACCCCGGATCTCTCCATAAAGAGGACCCGTCACCCCCTATTACTGTCACATGGGATGTTTACGTTCATTATAGACCCCGGATCCCTCCATAAAGAGGACCCGTCACCCCCTATTACTGTCACATGGGATGTTTACATTCATTATAGACCCCGGATCTCTCCATAAAGAGGACCCGTCACCTCCTATTACTGTCACATGGGATGTTTACGTTCATTATAGACCCCGGATCTCTCCATAAAGAGGACCCGTCACCATCTATTACTGTCACATGGGATGTTTACATTCATTATAGACCCCGGATCTCTCCATAAAGAGGACCCGTCACCCCCTATTACTGTCACATGGGATGTTTACATTATAGACCCCGGATCCCTCCATAAAGAGGACCCGTCACCCCCTATTACTGTCACATGGGTTGTTTACGTTCATTATAGACCCCGGATCTCTCCATAAAGAGGACCCGTCACCCCCTATTACTGTCACATGGGATGTTTACATTCATTATAGACCCCGGATCTCTCCATAAAGAGGACCCGTCACCCCCTATTACTGTCACATGGGATGTTTACATTCATTATAGACCCCGGATCTCTCCATAAAGAGGACCCGTCACCTCCTATTACTGTCACATGGGATGTTTACATTCATTATAGACCCCGGATCTCTCCATAAAGAGGACCCGTCACCTCCTATTACTGTCACATGGGATGTTTACATTCATTATAGACCCCGGATCTCTCCATAAAGAGGACCCGTAACCTCCTATTACTGTCACATGGGATGTTTACATTCATTATAGACCCCGGATCTCTCCATAAAGAGGACCCGTCACCTCCTATTACTGTCACATGGGATGTTTACATTCATTATAGACCCCTGATCTCTCCATAAAGAGAACCCGTCACCCCCTATTACTGTCACATGGGATGTTTACATTCATTATAGACCCCGGATCTCTCCATAAAGAGGACCCGTCACCTCCTATTACTGTCACATGGGATGTTTACATTATAGACCCCGGATCTCTCCATAAAGAGGACCCGTCACCCCCTATTACTGTCACAAGGGATGTTTACATTCATTATAGACCCCGGATCTCTCCATAAAGAGGACCCGTCACCTCCTATTACTGTCACATGGGATGTTTACATTCATTATAGACCCCGGATCTCTCCATAAAGAGGACCCGTCACCCCCTATTACTGTCACAAGGGATGTTTACATTCATTATAGACCCCGGATCTCTCCATAAAGAGGACCCGTCACCTCCTATTACTGTCACATGGGATGTTTACATTCATTATAGACCCCGGATCTCTCCATAAAGAGGACCCGTCACCTCCTATTACTGTCACATGGGATGTTTACATTCCTTGTGACAGCAATAAAAGTGATCCATTTTTTTTTTTTTTTTTTTTTTTTTAGAACACAATTTAGTAATATAAAAATAAATCAAATAAATAAGAAAAAAAACATTTTTCAAACAGCCCCCGTCACCGCGAGCTCGCGCAGCAAAGAAAACTCGTACGGAAGTCGCGCCCGCATATGTAAACGTTGTTCAAACCACACATCTGAGGTATCGCTGCGATCGTCAGAGCGAGAGCAATAATTCTAGCACTAGACCTCCTCTGTAACTCTCTAAGCTGGTAACCGTAAAAAAAAATTTAAGCGTTTTTTAAAGCGGGAGTCCGCCGGGACTCCGCGTTTTTTTTTTTTTTTTTAAAAGCCAGCAGCTACAAATACTGCAGCTGCTGACTTTTAAAATAGTGACACTTACCCGCCCAGCGCGCCCGCGATGTCGGCACCCGAAGCCGATCTCTAGATCGTCTGTCGGGTGCTGCCGCCGCCATCTTGGGTATGGGAATCAGGAAGTGGAGCCTTTCGGCTTCATTTCCCGGTTCCCTACTGCGCATGCGCGAGCCGCGCTGCGCAATAAGGACGGTCCCCGCTGCCTCTGGAATCTGTGTGTTTCCCAGCAGGCAGCGGGGCACTTGCGCAAAGGGGCGGGCACTTGCGGAAAGGGGCGTAATCTACGCCCCTTTCCGCAGATAGCTATCCCGGAAGTGGGTGCAGAATACCTGTACTGTACAGGTATCTGCACCCCCCTCCCCCCTGAAAGGTGCCAATTGTGGCGCCAGAGGGGGGGAGGGTTCCGATGAGTGGAAGGTCCACTTTAGGCTGGACCTCCGCTTTAAGTACCAAAGTTTGTCGCCATTCCACGAATGCGTGCAATGATAAAGTGTGACGTGTTTGGTTGCTGTTTACTCGGCGTAACATCATCTTACACATTATACAAAAAAATTGGGATAACGTATTACTGTTTTTTGTTTTTTAAAAATTCATGAAAGCGTCCCTTTTCCCAAAAAATTGCGTTTAAAACACTGCTGCACAAATACCGTGTGACATAAAATATTGCAACAATCGCCATTTTATTCTCTAGATTCTCTGCTTTTATATATATATGTGTGTGTGTGTGTGTGTATGTATATATGTATATATATATATATATATATATATATATATGTATGTATGTGTGTGTTTAATTTTCTAGCAAAAAATAGGAATTTTAACTTGCAAACACCAAATGTCAAAAATAGGCTTAGTCATGAAACAGAAGCTATTTGCAACATTTTGGTATTTTTTCACATTTATCACATAATTCTCTTTTTTTTTCTTTTTTTTTTGGTTGCACATTTTTTCCCTTTTACACATTTTCTCGAGCTGGATGTTCTGTTTTTTTTTAGATGCTTTTTGTTTAATATTAATTTTGCGAGATTGCATGTCATCTTAATAAAAGGACTGTCAAAACTAGGAGCAGGGCCGTCTTTAATAGTGATTGGACCCCGGGCAAAGGTTTTCTTGGGCCCCCCCAAAATACAATTTCGCTCTCCACCTGCTCTGAGACATACAATAAATAGCAGCTAGACTTAAAATCAGTTTACTGTATCATGTCAGGCAGCTATTGCGATTTGGTTGCCAAAGGTTACAGTGTATCATTACCGCTCACTGACTGGTTGCTAAAGGTTACAGCACACATTACAGCTCACTGATTAGTTGCTAGAGGTTACAGCACATTATTACTGCTTGTTGATTGGTTGCTAGAGATTACTGTACAGTAATACTGCTCACTAATTGGTTACTAGAGGTTACAGCACATCATCTCCTCACTGTAGGGGGCATGATATACATACGAATGCCGCCTTTATTTACATATCTATACCGCCGGATGCAACTATTTACATATGAATGCCGGTTATTTACATGTAAACACAGGGTCTGCAGGTGAGTCATCTGCACACAACAATAGGGCAGAGTTGGACAGCATTAGTAGTAGCACTTCACACTGAGATATCAGGACACAGTATGGGACTAAAATGTCAGGGGGCAGGGGGAATTTAAACTGGGATAGTTGGCAAATATGAGGCAGCTGCGTTGGGCCCCACAACAATGACAGGGCCCAGGGCAGCTGCCCCTTTTGCCCTGCCTTAAATACGGCCCTGACTAGGAGCCGTGTGCAGGATATTTGTTGAATCTAATTTTACGTTGTCTTGTAAATGCCTCCATGTTTGAGATCAGAGAGTAAAAATAATAATGAAGAGTTACTTTTGTTAGGGGAAGTAACGGGTTCACGTTGTACCTGGCACCACAATGGGTTTGTAAGTCCCCCCATGTGCCCCTTATCCTGCCATCTGCTGCCAGTTCATGTCAAAAACCCAGTACAAATATGTATGAGGAG
>NW_027507788.1:228759136-228774136 GCF_037356315.1 Lithobates pipiens
ATACAAAGTAACATTATTTATAAACATTAATCAGACAGGAGATAGAGAGATACAAAGTAGCATGGTTTATAAACATTGACCAGACGGGAGATAGAGAGATGCAAAGTAACATGGTTTATAAACATTGATCAGACGGGAGATAGAGAGATGCAAAGTAACATGGTTTATAAACAGGGCTCGAGTCCTGCGGGAACACGTGGGAACGGCGTCCCTGCACTTTTTTTCATAGCAGGAACGCCGTTCCCTTTGCAGGACTAGAGCCGCCCGAGGCTCTAGCACAGGCATCAACTAAATGGCGGAGGGCGGGCCAAGTCAGTCAAGGATGTGTGCGGCCCCGGCGCAGTCACGCCATTTAAGATTTGCTTTCTAGCGCTGCCTGCTAGCTGTGTTGTCTTCACAGAGCTGACATCGGAAGAGCAGCACAGCGATGTACATAGGGCAGGGGCTGGCCAAGTTAACTGATTGGTTAATAGAATGCAGAGCGGTTCTATTAACCAATCAGTTAACTGGGGCAGGTCCCGCCCTCCGTCCATCCCTTTGCTGCACTTCCGATGTCAGCTCTGTGCCTCTGATGTCATCTGTTGTGTCCTGTGTAAGGTAAGACAGGGGAGAGGGGGCTGTTATGAAGGACGGAGGGGGGAAGTATCAGAAACTGAAAGGAATGAGGAGAGGTGATATAAAAGGGAGGCAGGGCAGGAATGAGAAGGGGGGTTCTACAAAGAGGGTGAGGACAGGAATGTAAAGAAGGGTGCTATAAAGGGGGTGAGGACAGGTTTAAATTTTAAAACTGGCTACTTGGTCATCTCCTGTAGTCGCATTCGCAGTCTGGTCATCTCCTGTAGTCGCATTCGCAGTCTGGTCATGTCCTGTAGTCGCATTCGCAATCTGGTCATCGCCTGTAGTCGCATTCGCAGTCTGGTCATCGCCTGTAGTCGCATTCACAGTCTGGTCATCTCCTGTAGTTGCATTCGCGGTCTGGTCATCTCCTGTAGTATGTCGCATTCGCAGTCTGGTCATCTCCTGTAGTTGCATTCGCAGTCTGGTCATCTCCTGTAGTCGCATTCGCAGTCTGGTCATGTCCTGTAGTATGTCGCATTCGCAGTCTGGTCATCTCCTGTAGTTGCATTCGCAGTCTGGTCATCTCCTGTAGTTTCATTCGAAGTCTGGTCATCTCCTGTAGTCGCATTCGCAGTCTGGTCATCTCCTGTAGTCGCATTCGCAGTCTGGTCATGTCCTGTAGTATGTCGCATTCGCAGTCTGGTCATCGCCTGTAGTCGCATTCGCAGTCTGGTCATCTCCTGTAGTCGCATTCGCGGTCTGGTCATCTCCTGTAGTATGTCGCATTCGCAGTCTGGTCATCTCCTGTAGTCGCATTCTCAGTCTGGTCATCTCCTGTAGTTGCATTCGCAGTCTGGTCATCTCCTGTAGTCGCATTCCCAGTCTGGTCATCTCCTGTAGTTGCATTCGCAGTCTGGTCATCTCCTGTAGTCGCATTCGCAGTCTGGTCATCTCCTGTAGTCGCATTCGCAGTCTGGTCATCTCCTGTAGTCGCATTCGCAGTCTGGTCATGTCCTGTAGTCGCATTCGCAGTCTGGTCATCTCCTGTAGTTGCATTCGCAGTCTGGTCATCTCCTGTAGTCGCATTCTCAGTCTGGTCATCTCCTGTAGTTGCATTCCCAGTCTGGTCATCTCCTGTAGTCGCATTCGCAGTCTGGTCATCTCCTGTAGTCGCATTCTCAGTCTGGTCATCTCCTGTAGTTGCATTCGCAGTCTGGTCATCTCCTGTAGTCGCATTCGCAGTCTGGTCATCTCCTGTAGTCGCATTCGCAGTCTGGTCATCTCCTGTAGTCGCATTCGCAGTCTGGTCATCTCCTGTAGTCGCATTCGCAGTCTGGTCATCTCCTGTAGTCGCATTCACAGTCTGGTCATCTCCTGTAGTTGCATTCGCGGTCTGGTCATCTCCTGTAGTATGTCGCATTCGCAGTCTGGTCATCTCCTGTAGTTGCATTCGCAGTCTGGTCATCTCCTGTAGTCGCATTCGCAGTCTGGTCATCTCCTGTAGTCGCATTCACAGTCTGGTCATCTCCTGTAGTCGCATTCGCAGTCTGGTCATGTCCTGTAGTATGTCGCATTCGCAGTCTGGTCATCTCCTGTAGTTGCATTCGCAGTCTGGTCATCTCCTGTAGTTTCATTTGAAGTCTGGTCATCTCCTGTAGTCGCATTCGCAGTCTGGTCATCTCCTGTAGTCGCATTCGCAGTCTGGTCATGTCCTGTAGTATGTCGCATTCGCAGTCTGGTCATCGCCTGTAGTCGCATTCGCAGTCTGGTCATCTCCTGTAGTCGCATTCGCGGTCTGGTCATCTCCTGTAGTATGTCGCATTCGCAGTCTGGTCATCTCCTGTAGTCGCATTCTCAGTCTGGTCATCTCCTGTAGTTGCATTCGCAGTCTGGTCATCTCCTGTAGTCGCATTCGCAGTCTGGTCATCTCCTGTAGTCGCATTCGCAGTCTGGTCATCTCCTGTAGTCGCATTCGCAGTCTGGTCATCGCCTGTAGTCGCATTCGCAGTCTGGTCATCTCCTGTAGTCGCATTCGCAGTCTAGTCATCTCTTGTAGCATGTCGCATTTGCAGTCACTGCATTTTCTGTGAAATATATATATATATTGCATGCATATGAGCGTATCATTTTTTTTTTGTTGGGGGAGGGGATCTTGGGTGGGAGTTCCCACACTTTTTTTTCCCCAGGACTTGACCCCTGTTTATAAACATTGATCAGACGGGAGATGGAGAGATACAAAGTAACATTGTTTATAAACATTGATCAGACGGGAGATGGAGAGATACAAAGTAACATTGTTTATAAACATTGATCAGACGGGAGATGGAGAGATACAAAGTAACATTGTTTATAAATATTGATCAGAGAAGGAGATAGAGATTGGAAGGTTGTGTGTCGGGGGGACAATGCATGAGCACAGTTGGGAGACACGGACAGAGTGTTGTCACCCTATAAAAGGAAGTGCCTGAACAATGATCTTCATGGCGGGATCACCAGGGATCATAATGAAAAGCGAATTTTGAAAATGTTAAAAAATGACTTTTGAAATGACGTGGATCTGATCTGTCACCATTACATAAATTCAGGTCAGAGCACAGGAAAAAAAAATAAAAAATTTTCAACTCCTACAGTATTTTCTTTTCTTTAAATAGTTTGACTTTTCGTGCCTCTGTAACGGCTAGAGAATTGGCACAGTAGAAAATGTCAATTCCTGGGCACAGCCCTCACCCTCCTTGCTTGTCATAGCCCCCCCCCCCCGTCTGTTACGGTTTAATGACGGTCTTCGCTGGCCCAGCTCCTCCGTCCATCCTCTCGCCTCTTGTATGTAGGTGTTGGATGGAGGAATGAAGGAGAATGTAATAGTCACGTGAGTGACTTCTCCGCGTTTTTCCTGCGGGCGCCGATCTCCTCTCCAAGATCCCAACACCAGTCTCGGGGCTTTTGAGGGATTGTCTATGGAGGGGGGGGGGGGGGGGGGTTATAAGGAAATAAGATACAATCATTGAACATATAATCCTAGAAGAACATTGCTGAGTTTATTGGTGACTGACGACCGGTCTTGTGTAAAGTCTTCATTTGATCCGCCATTGTTTGCAGTTCCAGTACAAACCCTTCTATTGCCCACCTTCAGGACGTTGCCCTCGGGCACCAAATGTCCAGACTCCGTCTCCCGGTTCCGGTCCTGGGTGGTCTTGATAATGGGGAGACGTCTCCAGAGGGGTTGCGGAGATTTGTGTTGTTGGGTTGGTGGGGATGACTTGGGTAACCTCCTTCTCCTTTTTTTTTTGGTCTCCTCAGAATGAAGTGCCTTCTTATAACCAAGGACGCTTGGACTCCGAGGGCCTGGCATCGCCCACCGAGTGCCGCACGCCCGAGAAGATGGAGCTCTCGGCAGCGGACGCAACTTGTGACCAGGCCAAGTAAGTTTCCACAGTCTGCCGCGTAAAGTCCAACTCCGACCAAAATGTCTTCCCTTTCTTTCCGTGTTGAACAGAGTGAAGGGAAAAAGTTATCTTCAGGTTTTTGTTTCTTTCCTTATTGGGGAAATTTTCCTTCTCTTCCTGATGCCTAAAAAAAAGAAATGGGCGAGGGCGGTTGTCCATGGGCACTGGAAGGCGTGGACTGCAATAGAAACCTTGTAGGAAGTTCAAACTTCCTTTCTTCACTCCACTCAAACGTCTTGTCTGTGTTCCTGTTGGAGAGATTTCCCGTCACTTCCTGTCCAGACAGGAAATGAGAGCAAATTTCCTCAAGAACTACATTTTAACCCTTCTCCGTTTTTTTTTGATTTGTCTAGAATTGGGCATAATATTGATAGATTAAATACTACAATGTTACTTGAAGGTCATATCACGTGAGGTGGACCTTAGAGCATTTTTTGGGGTTTGTGGCTAAATCGCCCCTCTTACCACCTCCACTATGTAAAAAAAAAAAATGAAAAGATGGGAGCGCCACACTAGTTTATACATTATTCAGCAAAAATACCCAACGCGTTTCGGGACTTCAACACTCCCCCTTCATCAGGGCTCGAGGGATACCATCCTGGGCTCAAAGTTGGAACCCAAGTGGGGGGGGGGGGGGCATGCAAATCATGCAGATCATGCGCGCGTCTTCTCAGCAGATGGTTTGGAAGTCCACTTCTAGTCCTTTCACATTTGTTTTCAAATCAAGACTTAATGAGGGGGTGGGGGGGGGGGGTTGGACCCCCCAAAGCATGTTGGATACATTTTGAATTGTCCTTCTGCCTTTATTAAAAAAGAATAAAAGTCATATCTGGACCTCTTAGCGGTGGTGTGATGGTTCAGTTTACATCTTTCTTACCTGGGAGACCACGGAGATCCTCCGGGGGTGCAGAAGATGCGTGCCGGGGAACCAGACCACCTCCATCAACATCAATACTTGAAGATGGAAATACCATTAAGACAACCTTAGGGGTCCAACGCTATTTTTACACAATATAGTAAATACATTCTTTTCAAGTATAAAAATAAATAAATGAAAACAGTTTCATGTTGCTCCAATACCCCTTTCTCAGGTATTCCTCAATAAAGGGGTGTAGGAGCACCCCGCAGTGTTGTCCTTTGGGACCTAATTTTTCATCTTTCTCTTATGCTATTGGTAAACTTATTATTTTTTTTTTTTTTTTGTACTTTTCCACCAAGGTTAAAGATTGGATCATTTTGTACACTGAGCCGTATTGATGAGCTCTGTACTCTGTACTATGTGATATGATCCCATTGGCAGGGCCAGATTAACAAAGGGGCTATTGGAGCTGCAGCTCCAGGCCCCTTTTTCAAGATGGGATTGACTTCGAGGATTGTAGATCAGTGATCAGGGGTCACAGAGACCCCACATTTGGGGGGGGGGGGGGGGTAGGTAGCTAAAGACCCATTCCAGCACTGCTTAAAATATGGGGCTGCTATCATCTATGGTTCCGGAGATACGGGGCTCCTTGCACAGCCTGTCAGAAGCTGCACACAGAGCGGCAGTATAAATACATCTGGAACACTCTGCTGCAGACGGAGAGGATGACATCACAGTGCTGATAATAATTATTTGTATATTACTTATAATTAACCCCTCGCCACCCAGGCCCATTCTGAGACTTCTCTCCTACATGTAAAAATCATCATTTTTTTTTATGCTAGAAAATGACTCGGAACCCTCAAGCATTTTATATTGTTTTAGCAGAGACCCTGTGGAATGAAATGGTGGTCTTTGCAACTTTTTATGTTACACGATATTTGCGCAGCAATTTTTCAAATGTTTTTTGTTTATAGTTACAGAGGAGATCTAGTGCTAGAATTATTGCTCTCGCTCTAACGATCGTGGCGTATGTGACCTGTGTGTATCTGGCTCTGATACTAACCAGTGCCTACCCAGGGACTGACTAGTATCTCTCCCCAGCCTGTCCCCACACACCCTCTCACCCGCTGACCTGTGAATGGGGCGATCACTCCCGCAGTGTTATTGTGTTCTGCCAGTCAATACAATGATTAGTGTTGCTAACTATAGCTGGCAGCACTGATTGTTTTGAGGAAAACCTGACAGGCTGGTTGTACTCAAGTCGGGTTAATAGGTTGACTTGTGTAAAACCAGCTATCCCATACATAGATCGACTATGGCTGGTCTCTGCTTAATTGGTGTCATTTCAGTCCATGTCTGGCCTGCCTAACCCCTACGCAGTCCCTAAACATCCTTCCACAAACCTTTACATTTTTCCTTCCCAGATTACTTCATCCTCCTCTCCTATACATAGTGCCCACTGTCATACTCTCCACACTTCTCTCCTATACATAGTGCCCACTGTCATACTCTCCACACTCCTCTCCTATACATAGTGCCCACTGTCATACTCTCCACACTTCTCTCCTATACATACTGCTCACTGTCATACTCTCCACACTTCTCTCCTATACATAGTGCCCGCTGTCATATCCTACACACTCCTCACCTGTACATAGTGCCCACTGTCATACTCTCCACACTTCTCTCCTATACATAGTGCCCACTGTCATACCCTCCACACTTCTCTCCTATACATAGTGCCCACTGTCATACTCTCCACACTTCTCTCCTATACATACTGCTCACTGTCATACCCTCCACACTTCTCTCCTATACATAACACCCGCTGTCATATCCTACACACTCCTCTCCTGTACATAGTGCCCACTGTCATACTCTCCACACTTCTCTCCTATACATACTGCTCACTGTCATACTCTCCACACTTCTCTCCTGTACATAGTGCCCACTGTCATACTCTCCACACTTCTCTCCTATACATAACACCCGCTGTCATACTCTCCACACTTCTCTCCTATACATAGTGCCCACTGTCATACTCTCCACACTTCTCTCCTATACATACTGCTCACTGTCATACTCTCCACACTTCTCTCCTATACATAGTGCCCACTGTCATACTCTCCACACTTCTCTCCTATACATACTGCTCACTGTCATACCCTCCACACTTCTCTCCTATACATAACGCCCACTGTCATATCCTACACACTCCTCACCTGTACATAGTGCCCGCTGTCATACTCTCCACACTTCTCTCCTGTACATAGTACCCACTGTCATACTCTCCACACTTCTCTCCTGTACATAGTACCCACTGTCATACTCTCCACACTTCTCTCCTGTACATAGTGCCCACTGTCATACTCTCCACACTTCTCTCCTATACATAATACCCGCTGTCATATCCTACACACTCCTCTCCTGTACATAGTGCCCACTGTCATACTCTCCACACTTCTCTCCTATACATAGTGCCCACTGTCATACTCTCCACACTTCTCTCCTATACACAGTGCCCACTGTCATACTCTCCACACTTCTCTCCTATACATAGTGCCCACTGTCATACTCTCCACACTTCTCTCCTATACATAGTGCCCACCGTCATATCCTTCATACTCCTCTCCTGTACATACTACTCGCTGTCATACCCTCCACACTCCTCTCCTATATATAGTGCCCACTGTCATACCTCCAACACTTCTCTCCTATACATAGTGCCCACTGTCATACTCTCCACACTTCTCTCCTATACATAGTGCCCACTGTCATACTCTCCACACTTCTCTCCTATACATAACACCCGCTGTCATATCCTACACACTCCTCTCCTGTACATAGTGCCCGCTGTCATACACTTCTCTCCTGTACATAGTGCCCACTGTCATACCCTCCACACTCCTCTCCTGTACATACTACTCACTGTCATACCCTCCATACTCCTCTCCTATACATAGTGCCCACCGTCATACCCTCCCTCCACACTCCTCTCCTGTAACTACTGCTTACTGTCCTACTCTCCACTCTTCTCTCCTGTACATACTGCTCACTGTCATACCCTCCACACTCTTCTCTTATACATAGTGCCTACCATCATACCCTTCACACTCCTCTCCTGTACATTGTGCCTTCTGCCATACCCTCTGCACTCCTCTCATGTACATAGTGCCCACCGTTAGACCCTCCACATTCCTCTCCCTCACCTGCACATACTTCCCACTTTTATACCATCCATACTCCTCTCCTGTGCCTCTTACCCACAAAAACTGTTCTTTAAAAAGATACTGAATATCCTCAATGTTACCAGCTCTAGAATGGGCACACTTTTGCATTGAAGTCAATGGGATGCATTGAAGTCGATAGGGACGCGTTTTTGCATTGAAGTCGATAGGGACGCGTTTTTGCATTGAAGTCGATAGGGACGCGTTTTTGCATTGAAGTCGATAGGGACGCGTTTTTGCATTGAAGTCGATAGGGACGCGTTTTTGCATTGAAGTCAATGGGACGCGATTTTGCATTGAAGTCAATGGTACGCGATTTTGCATTGAAGTCAATGGGACGCGATTTTGCATTGAAGTTGATAGGGATGCATTTTTGCATTGAAGTCAATGGGATGCGATTTTGCATTGAAGTCAATGGGACGCTGTCCAAGGGACAGATGACCGGTTGGTTGTTTTGGTGTCGTTGATCTTTAGCTGTCTTAGACCAGGCTGATGTTTCCATTCCTCAGGTCTGGCCCATCCCCCGTAGAGTGGAACACATTCTGACTGCACCTCATTTCCCTCTTCTGATTACCCATAATGCTTCTGGTGGCCCTTTTTTTTTTTTTTTCACGCCGTGGTTTTTGCTGAATGTTGGTTTTTACTCTTTTGAGAAACCAGACTTCTAAAAATACCCATCGCCCACGTCATCGGGGGCTGAGTGCCAGCATAACGCGGTGGAAATCTTGAATGAAGTCTTCTCATTACATTCTGTAGGCGTCAATTACCTGCCGGCTGTTCTACAGATATGTGTTTCCCCCCCCCCCCGCCGCCGCCGCCGCACATCCGTGTCCCTCCATGGGGTCCGTTCTTACCTGTCCTATTCCCTGGAGATATGGTGGAACCCTGGGGGGCTCTGCGCGGGCTACAAACTTCCCCCTTTATATCTTCTTTTTTCTTTTCTTTTTTTCACATGTTAAAATCTGCGTTTTATAATTTTTTATTTTTTTTTTGCTTTAAATTTCTTTTAACCCCCAAAAAGTATCTATTTCTTTCTGAAAGCCGAGGCCCCGGAGAATGAAATGGTGGTAGTTGGAATTATTATGTTGCACGATATTCACTATTTATTATGCACAGATCTTCAGGAATAACTTTAATTTTTATTTTATTTTACTTTAATTTTAGTGCAAACACAACATACCCAAATTTTCTGTTTGTAAAATATAAAAAAAAAATTGTGACGTCAAGTAAATGGATATCCAACACGCGATGACATCACAAAGAACTGCGGAGCCCAAAATTCTCCATGGGAGACGCTTTAAAAAAAGCTTTTAGAGGTTATCAGAGTTCACCAGAAATGATGTCCCTACAATTACAGCTCTCCCTCCAACATTCCCAACAACACCTCATGTGTGGTGCAACCCATGTTTACATACGTGTGTGACGCAATCCATGTTTACATACGTGTGTGACGCAATCCATGTTTACATACGTGCATGGCGCAATCCATGTTTACATACGTGTTTGGTGCAATCCATGTTTACATACGTGTTTGGTGCAATCCATGTTTACATACGTGCATGGCACAATCCATGTTTACATACGTGTGTGACGCAATCCATGTTTACATACGTGTGTGACGCAATCCATGTTTACATACGTGCATGGCGCAATCCATGTTTACATACGTGTTTGGTGCAATCCATGTTTACATACGTGTTTGGTGCAATCCATGTTTACATACGTGTTTGGTGCAATCCATGTTTACATACGTGTTTGGTGCAATCCATGTTTACATACGTGCATGGCACAATCCATGTTTACATACGTGTGTGGTGCAATCCATGTTTACATATGTGCGTGGCACAATTCATGTTTACATACGTGCATGGCGCAATCCATGTTTACATACGTGTGTGGTGCAATCCATGTTTACATACGTGCGTGGTGCAATCCATGTTTACATACGTGCGTGGCACAATTCATGTTTACATACGTGTGTGGTGCAATCCATGTTTACATACGTCTGTGGCGCAATCCATGTTTACATACGTGCGTGGCGCAATCCATGTTTACATACGTGCGTGGCGCAATCCATGTTTACATACGTGCATGGCGCAATCCATGTTTACATACGTGCATGGCGCAATCCATGTTTACATACGTGTGTGGCACAATCCATGTTTACATACGTGCATGGCGCAATCCATGTTTACATACGTGTGTGGCGCAATCCATGTTTACATACGTGTGTGGTGCAATCCATGTTTACATACGTGCGTGCCGCAATCCATGTTTGCATGCGTGTGTGGCGCAATCCATGTTTGCATGTGTGTGTGGCGCAATCCATGTTTGCATGCGTGTGGCGCAATCCATGTTTGCATACATGTGTGGCGCAATCCATGTTTACATACATGTTAGGCGCAATCCATGTTTGCATACGTGCGTGGCGCAATCCATGTTTATATAGGTGTGGTGAAATCCATGTTTACATACATGTTAGGCGCAATCCATGTTTGCATACGTGTGTGGCGCAATCCATGTTTGCATGCGTGTGTGGCGAAATCCATGTTTGCATACGTGTGTGGCGCAATCCATGTTTGCGTACGTGCGTGGCGCAATCCATGTTTGCATACGTGCGTGGCGCAATCCATCTTTGCATACGTGCGAGGCGCAATCCATGTTTGCGTACGTGCGTGGCGCAATCCATGTTTGCATGCGTGCGTGGCGCAATCCATGTTTGCGTACGTGCGTGGCGCAATCCATGTTTGCATGCGTGCGTGGCGCAATCCATGTTTGCATGCGTGCGTGGCGCAATCCATGTTTGCATACGTGCGAGGCGCAATCCATGTTTGCGTACGTGCGTGGCGCAATCCATGTTTGCATGCGTGCGTGGCGCAATCCATGTTTGCGTACGTGCGTGGCGCAATCCATGTTTGCATACGTGCGTGGCGCAATCCATGTTTGCATACGTGCGTGGCGCAATCCATCTTTGCATACGTGCGAGGCGCAATCCATGTTTGCATGCGTGCGTGGCGCAATCCATGTTTGCATGCGTGCGTGGCGCAATCCATGTTTGCATGCGTGCGTGGCGCAATCCATGTTTGCATACGTGCGTGGCGCAATCCATGTTTGCATACGTGCGTGGCGCAATCCATGTTTGCATGCGTGCGTGGCGCAATCCATGTTTGCATGCGTGCGTGGCGCAATCCATGTTTGCATACGTGCGTGGCGCAATCCATGTTTGCATACGTGCGTGGCGCAATCCATGTTTGCATACGTGCGTGGCGCAATCCATGTTTGCATACGTGCGTGGCGCAATCCATGTTTGCATACGTGCGTGGCGCAATCCATGTTTGCATACGTGCGTGGCGCAATCCATGTTTGCATACGTGCGTGGCGCAATCCATGTTTGCATACGTGCGTGGCGCAATCCATGTTTGCATACGTGCGTGGCGCAATCCATGTTTGCATACGTGCGTGGCGCAATCCATGTTTGCATACGTGCGTGGCGCAATCCATGTTTGCATACGTGCGTGGCGCAATCCATGTTTGCATACGTGCGTGGCGCAATCCATGTTTGCATACGTGCGTGGTGCAATCCATGTTTGCATACATGTGTGGCGCAATCCACGTTTACATACGCGTGGTCGCCCCGTTCTGTACTTTTTATAGGGGGTGTGTACAGGGGTGACCAGGGTGCTTTTAAAAATGTTTTTAAATATTCAACTTTTTATTTCATTTACACCTCATCTATTTATTTAGTTATTTATTTTTATTTTTTACATTATTGCTATTACAGGGGGGCTAACCGGATGTGAGGTGTGGCATTCAGGGGGCGGTCCTAAGGGCGGAGCCTTCAATAAATCTGAATCTGTGAAGTCATCGGATTGTGGAGAGTTTCTTTCTTCTTTTGTAAATTGAGACGAATATTTCTGGGCGACGTGTTCTGTAAAACCATTTTAAAGATGAACTCCCCACTTGTCTTTGTCTAGGGAAGCGGCCCCTAAATTGTTCTAAATGAGGGGCCAATTCATTGTCCTTTCGATTATAGGGCAACCAGACTATGGCCATTGGGAGGGAAAAAAAGAAAACGTAAAATGGTGTCCAATCATTGGTGTCAGTGGGAGGAATAGTGCCCCATTATTGGTGTCAGTGGGAGGAATAGTGTCCCATCATTGATATCAGTGGGAGGAATAGTGTCCCATCATTGGTGTCAGTGGGAGGAATAGTGTCCCATCATTGGTGTCAGTGGGAGGAATAGTGTCCCATCATTGGTGTCAGTGGGAGGAATAGTGTCCCATCATTGGTGTCAGTGGGAGGAATAGTGTCCCATCATTGGTATCAGTGGGAGGAATAGTGTCCCATCATTGATATCAGTGGGAGGAATAGTGCCCCATCATTGGTGTCAGTGGGAGGAATAGTGTCCCATCATTGGTGTCAGTGGGAGGAATAGTGTCCCATCATTGGTGTCAGTGGGAGGAATAGTGCCCCATCATTGGTATCAGTGGGAGGAATAGTGCCCCATCATTGGTGTCAGTGGGAGGAATAGTGCCCCATCATTGGTGTCAGTGGGAGGAATAGTGCCCCATCATTGGTGTCAGTGGGGGGAATGGTGCCCCATCATGGTGAAATCCATGTTTGCATGCGTGTGTGGCGAAATCCATGGTATAGGAATAGTATCAGTGGGGGGAATAGTGCCCCATCATTGGTGTCAGTGGGGGAATAGTGCCCCATCATTGGTGTCAGTGGGGGGAATAGTGCCCCATCATTGATATCAGTGGGAGGAATAGTGCCCCATCATTGGTGTCAGTGGGAGGAATAGTGTTCCATCATTGGTATCAGTGGGGGGAATAGTGCCCCATCATTGGTGTCAGTGGGAGGAATAGTGCCCCATCATTGGTGTCAGTGGGAGGAATAGTGCCCCATCATTGGTGTCAGTGGGAGGAATAGTGCCCCATCATTGGTGTCAGTGGGAGGAATAGTGCCCCATCATTCGTGTCAATGGGAGGAATAGTGATCTGTATTGGTGGGAGGAATAGTGCCTCAAGGGGTGGATGATGATGAGCAAAGGGCCCCATGTGGCCCTCGGCCAACACTTTGGAGACCCGTGGTCTCGGCCTAGGGTATCTTTTTAAAATGCAGTTTTAGTAACCTTATTCCTCACTCCACCGTGTGACCACTAGACATGTGCGGACTGAAATATTTTGTTTCGGAATTTCGTTTTTGTGCGAAAAATAAATTGATTTAGTTACTCCCGAAATTCATTTTTTATTTATATTTATTTATTTAGTTTTTCGTTAAAAAAAGCTATAGTAGGATTCTAATGTTGTACGTCTTCTGTGGGTTTTTTTTTAAGGCTATTTGCATTGTCATTAGCGTTAAGAAAAAAAAAATGCGTGGGGGTCCCCCGAAATTCCATACCAGGCCCTTTAGGTCTGAGCACGCAACCTGGCAGGCCACAGGAAGAGGGGGGGGGGACGAGAGAGCGCCCCCCCTCCTGAACTGTACCAGGCCACATGCCCTCAAAATTGGGAGGATGCTTTGGGGGTCTGTGACCCCTCAAAGCACCATGTCCCCATGTTGATGAGGACAAGGGCCTCATCCCCACAACCCTGGCCGGTGGTTGTGGGGGTCTGCGGGTGGGGGGCTTTTCAGAATCTGGAAGCTCCCTTTAACAAGGGGACCCCCAGATCCCGGCCCCCCCCTGGGTGAAATGGTAAGGGGGTACAAAAGTACCCCTAACATTTCACCAAAGAAGTGACAAAAATGTGTTAAAAATGACAGGAGACGGTCTTTGACAAGTCCTTTATTAAAGTCTTCTTTCATCTTCTTCCTTCTTCCTGTCTTCATCCTTCGGTTTCTTCATCTTCTTCCTCCGTCTTCTTCTTCCTCCGTCTTCTTCTTCCTCCGTCTTCTTCTTCCTCCGTCTTCTTCTTCCTCCGTCTTCTTCTTCCTCCGATCCTCTTCTTCCCTCCGATCCTCTTCTTGGTTCTCGGGCCGCTCCGAGCAGTGGGAGGCTCCCGCTGTGTGACGCTTCTCTTCTTCTTCTTCTGACAGTTCTTTTATAACGGAGGGCGGGGCCACCCGGTGACTCCGCCTCCCTCTGATGCATGGAACCGTGCGTCAGAGGGGGCGGAGTCACCTGAAATTCGGACGAAAGCGAATGCACATGTCTAGTGACCACAGAAGAGCCACGGAGAAGAGGCTTCAGGCGACCGGCTGCACAGAGGGCGGGGAGCCTGTCAGGATAAGAGACGTCAAACTGTAGAAAAGAAAAAAGCTCTTTTAACCCCTGGAGTTCAGGCCAAAGAGATGGGTTAGAACTTGTGTTGGGTTTTTATTTTCTCGGTGACACCAGGACAGACAATGAGGGGGATGGGTGTCCCCGGCACAGGAAGTGAGGGAAGATTTCCCCAGCAGGGAACCAATGCAAGAAAAGGAAAGAAGCTGTGGGCAGTTGTGTCTCCTCTCCTCTCCTGTGCTGGTCGGAGTTGGACTTTAATGAGGGGCGTCGTGTCTTCTTGTCGGATCAGACGTGGACATGACTCCTGGCGGGGACCGTGGCTGGTCCTGCCCCATGATGAAGGGTTGTCCATTCATTCTTCTATTCACTCTCCTACAGGCTGTGCACCCCCAGGAATATCGCAGAGGAACTCGACCCCACCTTCAAATCCAAGAAGGACCCGGAAGAGCTCACCGTCTGCTCCCAAGGTGCCCCCCGAGTCACGTGACGTTCATGTCTAGATGAGCTCCGTATGTCCCATTCCTGCTACGGAGAGCCGAGGCCGGGCCCCGGGAATGTCCCCCAACTCCATACATAGTCCTGAGATGAGATCTCACCGACTGACTTCACCCCCAATACAAACCCAAATCTGTACAATCGTCCCGATTCCCGTCACCGGAACCCCCGGAGCCGACTCCCTGCTAG
>NW_027507788.1:228780097-228873669 GCF_037356315.1 Lithobates pipiens
GGTGAAGAGGGGAGGAGAATTGTGCTAGAAGGGGACATTTTTGTTTGGGGTGGGAGGGTTGGATTTGTGCTAGGAGGGGGAAGTCTGGAGTGGGGGCAAAGGATGTATTTTCAGAAGGGAAATTTGAGGGTTATATGTTTTCTTTATGGGGGGGGGGGGGGGGATTTTGCTGACCCATAATGCACATACATCTTGAGTGGTGGGGCAAAGTTTACCATGTTTGCCCCGGGCTCTAGATGACTTTGTCTTGGCACCAAAGAGATATGGCTTATGTGAGAACTATGGAATTCAGGGCCAGTTCATGAGGGGAGGAGCCGCCGGGGGACCCCAGAAGAGGAGGATCGGGGCCACTCTGTGCAAAACAAGCTGCACAGTGCAGGGAAGCATGTGGCATGTTTGTTGTTACAATCAATGTGACTCGGTGTTCATCCCAACCGTAGTCTATTCACTAACAAACAGTGGCGGCCCTTCCATAGGGACACAGGGGCGCTGCCCCCCTAATCCATACGTCCGACCCCCTAATCTACATTTGGGGAGCTGGACACACAGATTCCAATGGGGGTTTTTTTTTTTTTTAGAAGCACATGATTGGATCTGGAGGCTCTAATAGGCTTTAAAAAAAAGGGTGGTCTCGGGGGCGCAGAGCATTGCACTCTAAGCCCACCCAGCTGTGTGACAATAGCAAATTATTATTCACTATTGCCTTCCTGATTCCCCCCCCCCCCCCCCCGGCCAATCAGGAAGTGGGTCCTGAGATCCGATTGGCTGAGAGGAGAAGCAATTGTATTGGCCGCCAAGGAAAAGAGGCAGCCGTCGTGATGCCGGGTAGGAGGAGACGCTGGGTGAAGCCGACGAGGAGGAAGCGCTGCCCGTGACCTAGGTGGGCGTAAGTGCCGACATGTGGTGGGCTGACGATCGAGTGATGGGGGGGCATCGATATAGTTTGAATTTGGGGAGCCAAGTGGTGCATCTCAATCACATATATAATACAATACAATGTATCAGAATAGTGAGAATACAATGTATCAGGATAGGGAGCGGGGAGAATACAATATATCAGGATAGGGAGCGGGGAGAATACAGTGTATCAGGATAGGGAGCGGGGAGAATACAATGTATCTGGATAGGGAGCTGGGAGAATACAATGTATCAGGATAGGGAGCGGGGAGAATACAATGTATCAGGATAGGGAGCGGGGAGAATACAATGTATCAGGATAGGGAGCGGGGAGAATACAATGTATCAGGATAGGGAGCGGGGAGAATACAATGTATCAGGATAGGGAGCGGGGAGAATACAATGTATCGGAATAGGGAGACGATGTCCAAGGAGACGAAACGCGTCGGGAGGACTCCACTGCTGCCAATTTTTTATATGAGAAGTGCTCAATTCACTGCATAAATGTAAGTGAGATTTAATTTTAATAAAGTAGTTTGTTTTTTTACGGAATTACGCTATTTGGCCCAATCTTTTTGTTCTGCATGGTTCCTTGAGAGGAGTGAGACCTTTTCTGTGAGCACTGGTTCTGTGTCCAACTCAGTTTGGGAAGCAAGTGTGGATCGACTTTCATCATTGAGTGTCCATCTTTTCCGGCCAGAGGATCTTTCAGCTGTATGACAGTAAAGCGCATTTGACCCTTGGAGCGCACGCTTGCTTGGGTCATTTGGAGTCGGTGAGCTCACATCCTTCTTTGTGTGCCGGTGTCGGGACCACAGGCTGTTCATGATCAACATTCTATGGACTGAAGGATTTTCCCATCTCTTCATGTTTGCACCAAGGGGGATCACATTTCGATTTTCTATAAAAGGACTTTCTTTTCACATATACATGTTTGTAGTGACTTTGAATTCGGTATTGTTCCAGATGTTTAATAATTTTCAGAGTCTGAATCGGCAAAATGTTTAAGCCACTTTTGTCACACTTTTTTTTACTAAATACGTTCTTTACAGCAACACTTTTTACGCACTTTCACCCCCTTCCTGCCCCCCCCCCCCAGTACTGGGCACTTTCACCCCCTTCCTGCCCCCCCCAATACTGGGCACTGTCACCCCTTCCTGCTCTTCAATACCGGGCACTTTCACCCCCTTCCTCTCCCCCAATACTGGGCACTTTCACCCCCTTCCTCTCCCCCAATACCGGGCACTTTCACACCCTTTCTGCCCCCCCAATACTGGGCACTTTCACCCCCTTCCTCTCCCCCAATACCGGGCACTTTCACCCCCTTCCTCTCCCCCAATACTGGGCACTTTCTCCACCTTTCTGCCCCCCCAATACCGGGCACTTTCATCCCCTTTCTGCCCCCCCAATACTGGGCACTTTCATCCCCTTTCTGCCCCCCCATACCGGGCACTTTCACCCCCTTCCTCTCCCCCGATACCGGGCACTTTCACCCCCTTCCTCTCCCCCGATACCGGGCACTTTCACCCCCTTCCTCTCCCCCAATACCGGGCACTTTCACCCCCTTCTGGCCCCCACAATACCAGGCGCTGTCAACCCCTTCCTGCCCCCCAATACCAGACACTTTCACCCCCTTCCGGCCCCCACAATACCAGGCATTTTCACCCCCTTCTTGCCCCCCCAATACTGGGCACTGTCACCCCTTTTCCTGCCCCCTCTATTCTGGGCGCTTTCACCCCCTTCCTGCGCCCCCCCCAATACCGGGCACTGTCACCCCCTTCCTGCCCCCCCAATACCGGACACTTTCACCCCCTTTCTGCCCCCCCAATACCGGGCACTTTCATCCCCTTTCTGCCCCCCCAATACTGGGCACTTTCATCCCCTTTCTGCCCCCAATACCGGGCACTTTCACCCCCTTCCTCTCCCCCGATACCAGGCACTTTCACCCCCTTCCTCTCCCCCGATACCGGGCACTTTCACCCCCTTCCTGCCCCCCCCGATACCGGGCACTTTCATTCCCTTCCTGCCCCCCAATACCGGGCACTGTCACCCCCTTCCTGCCCCCAATACCGGACACTTTCACCCCCTTCCGGCCCCCACAATACCAGGCAGTGTCACCCCCTTCCTGCCCCCTCTATACCAGGCATTTTCACCCCCTTCCTGCCCCCCAATACTGGACACTGTCACCCCCTTCCTGCTCTTCAATACCGAGCACTTTCACCACCTTCTTGCCCCCCCAATACCGGCCACTTTCACCCCCTTTCTGCCCCCCAATACCGAGCATTTTCACCCCCTTCCTGCCCCCCGATACCGGCTACTTTCACCCCCTTTCTGCCCCCCCATACCGGGCACTTTCACTCCCTTCCTCTCCCCCGATACCGGGCACTTTCACCCCCTTCCTCTCCCCCAATACCGGGCACTTTCACCCCCTTCTGGCCCCCACAATACCAGGCGCTGTCAACCCCTTCCTGCCCCCCAATACCAGACACTTTCACCCCCTTCCGGCCCCCACAATACCAGGCATTTTCACCCCCTTCTTGCCCCCCCAATACTGGGCACTGTCACCCCTTTTCCTGCCCCCTCTATTCTGGGCGCTTTCACCCCCTTCCTGCCCCCCCCCAATACCGGGCACTGTCACCCCCTTCCTGCCCCCCAATACCAGGCACTTTCACCCCCTTCCTGTCCAGGCCATTTTTCAGCTTTCCGTGCTGTCACACTTTGAATGACAATTGCGCCGTCATACAACACTGTACACAAACATTTACCATTTTCTATCACACAAGTAGAGATTTCTTTTGGTGATATTTAATCACTGCTGGGATTTTTATTTTTTACTTAGTTTCTGTCAGTACATTTTGTAACTAAGTAATTGTTCTCCTTCACTGATGGGCACCGATAGGCTGAACTGGTGGGCATTGATGAAGTGTGACCACTTATGGGCACTGATGAGGCGGCACTAATATGTCACACTTATGGGCACTGATGGGTGGCACTGATGGGCACTAATAGGCGTCACTGATGGGCACTAATAGACAGCACTGGTGGACACTGATAGGTGGCAATGGTGGGCACTGATAGGCAGCACAGATAGGCGGTACTGATGGGTGGCACTGATGGGCAACACTGATGGGCATTGATTGACAGCAGTGGCAGGCATTGATGGGCAGCACTGATAGGCGGCACCGAATGGAATTGCTAATGGGAAGGGATTGGTGGCACTCGCGGACAGTGGTGGGCAGTGATAGGAGGTACTGATGGGCATTGATGGGTGGCACTGATGGGCAACACTGATGGGCATTGATTGACAGCAGTGATGGGCAGCACTGATGGGTGGAACTGACTGGCATTACTAATGAGCACTGATTGGTGGCACTTGTGGGCAGTGGTGGGCACTCATTGGTGATGCTGTTGGCTCTATATTGTAATTAGTGCCCTGATTAGATGTGTAGATGTCCCCCTGTGTGGAGATGACGCTGATTGGCTCTCCTCACCACACACTTTCAGTGTGAGGAGAAGAGCGCCGATTACTGGCATCGCCGTGTTTACATGTGAGTGCTTGTGATTGGACACAGCGGATCACATGGTTAAAGGACTGCGGACGTGCGAGAGCAGCCATTCTGGGACACCGCCATTCGACGGCGGGGCGGGCGGCAGCTAGTTAATGAATGTGCATTGATTAAGGCTGTACAGAGGCGAGTGGCCCATGAGGATGTCCTAAGTGAAACGCGTCAGTCACAAGCTTGTAATGTCAGACTCTGGTGTGGAGGATTCTAATGTATGTGAGGAAAGTTCTCTTTCCAAGAAGGTTTTGTTTTTGTCAGAACCTCCTCCTATGGAATTCTGTATCCAATGAAAAGTACTTAGCAGAGCGCCCCCTGTTGGAAATTATGATGGTCCCCCCATTACAGATGCAGCTGTTTTGTGTCCTCTCCAGGAAAAGCGTTGCCCCCTCCCCATCCCCCCTCCCCCTCCCCCCTCCCCCTCCCCTTCCCCATTCCCCCCTCCCCCCCACCACTCTGCTGTTTGTAGCCCAGGCTGACTTTCATTTATATTGCACCCCTAGTGGCCACTTTGAGCTGTTAGAACTGCATGCATGCGCAGCGTGTCCTCCCCGGGCTCCAGCTAACCTCAGTAGCGGCCTCTCCAGACCATTCAAACTCAATGCATGCAACGTGCGTTCTGCTAGGGAACGAAGCTGCGCATGCATGGAATTGAAGTGGTTGTTACTAAGGTAATCTGGAGCCGGGGGGGGGGGGGGGGGCACTGCTCTGTCTGAACACTTTAAGGATTATTAGGAGAGGACTTCATGGGGTCACTGACTTTGTTTAACCCTGGAAAGCTCTTGGGTGTGAACCTCCCAGTTCCCTGTTGTGTAATCCGGAGCCGGGTCGGGTGTCCTCTAAGGAGGAAGTCCAGAAGAGCGGCTGACCTTTCCTCCATGAAGTGTCCGCCCAGCGCTCTGAATCACCCCCAGTGTAGGGATCATAGGGCTCTGATGATGACAAATGGGAATTTTGCTGCAAACATTAGACACAGGTCATCGGCTCTTCTGAAGCAATCGGGTCCCGTCCGTCACACTTCTATATTTGTTTCCCACAAACTTATCACTAATCTTCCTATTCATGGAAAGTGGAACTTCCGTGCAGAAGTCACCGGCCAATCGAATTCATGGATCAAATATCCCAATCTCCTATGAATGCTGGACCCCCCGACAGACCCCCCAATACTTCCCCCCCCCCTCTACTGTGCACAAGTGTGCCAATGAGGGCTTACCCTTCCCCCGCTGTGCCCACTGGTGGTAGTGCCCCATCCGCAGGCTGGCCTCTATATAGAGGAAGGAAGAGGCAACCGCAGAGAGTCCTCCGTCCTCAACTAGGTGACCACAGACCTCTCTTTTTACATGGTAGAGTTCCGCTATAACAGGGGTCTCCAAACTACGGCCCGAGGGCCACGACTGTCCCCCGGCTCTGATAGGGACCCTGATGTAAGGCAGAAATCTGACGCAAACTTTGGTGTAAGAGGGATTCTGATGGGGAGCCTAATGTACAGGGGTACTAGGATGGGGCCTCCGATCTAAGGGGGACTCTGATGTGGAGCTAAATGTAAGGGGAACTCTGATAGGGAGCCTGATGTAAGGGGGACTCTGATGGGGAGCCTGATGTGGGGAGGGGGGGGCTGTGATATGGAGCCTGATGTAAGCGGGACTCTGATAGGGAACTTGATGTAAGGGGGACTCTGATAGGGAACCTGACGTAAGGGGGACTCTGATATGGAGCCTGATCTAAGGGGGACTCTGATATGGAGCCTGATCTAAGGGGGACTCAGATGGAGAGACTGATATAAGGGGGACTCTGATATGGAGCCTGATGTAAGGGGGACTCTGATAGGGGGCCTGATGTAGGGTGGGGACTCTGATAGGGGGCCTGATGTAGGGTGGGGGACTCTGATAGGGAGCCTGATGTAAGGGGGACTCTGATAGGGGGCCTGATGTAAGGGGGGGGGGGCTCTGATAGGGATCCTGATGTACGGAGGACTCTGATATGGAGCTTGATGTAAGGGGGACTCTGATAAGAAACCTGATGTCAGGGGGGCTCTGATGGGAAACCTGATGTAAGGGGGGCTCTGATGGGGAGCCTGATGTAAGGGGAGACTAAGGCATAAGGAGGACTCTGATGGGAGCCCTGATGTACAGGGGGGGGGGGGGGGGATCTGATGGAGAGCCTCTCCATCAGAGGGGGGACTCTCATATGGATTTTGATGGAAGGCCTCATATAAGGGGGGACTCTGATGGGAGCCCAGACATAAGGGGGACTCCCATAGGGACTGTGTTGTGAGCTCTGATGTAAGGGGGGACTCCGAATGGGGAGCCTGATGTTGGGGGGGAACTCGGATCCAGACCTTGATTGAACCGGGACTCCGATGAGAAAAGTTCCGACTGAATCTTCTCTTACTCGATCTCTATGATTGGCTCGGCTTCATTTGGAAGTTCTTTGCTTAGAGTGTCACTGAAGGCAAAACTTTTTTTTTTCCCCGTATTTAAATGGCGTAAGGGAGGGTTATAGCCCCTGTCAGGTGTCCATTGGGGAGATTTCCCTTCACTTCCTGTCCCATAACCAAAACAGGAAGTGAGAGATGATCTAATGTGAGAGAATCCCCAGGTGTCCCCATTGGGGAGATTTCTCCTCCTATTCCTGTTCTGGTGACACCCCCAATATCTGGGATTTTTCTTTCACTTTCAGTGATAAATAATGGTACACAGGACAAATAGAGAGGGGGGAGGGGGGGTCTCCCTAATGGGGACACAGACATCAATAAAACCTGACAGGGGGTCTCTTCCCTCTCCACTCCATCCAACACTTTTCGGGCGCCTCCGTGTAGCGGATTCCTTTTTCTTAGTGGAGGGATCGCTGAGCGGGCGGGGGATGGGTCCGTGTCCTCTCACTGTGCCGCGCAGACACCGCCCCGCTCTCCTGTATGGGGAACTCGGATGGAATCCTCGGCCCTCCAGCTGGGGTGAAACTACAAGTCCCATGAGACATTGCAAGACCCCGACAGTCCCAGGCATGGCTCCTGGAGGGAGAGGGATGATGGGATTTCTAGTTTCACAACAGCTGGAGAGCCGAGGCTCCCTACCCCTGTGCCAGACGGATGAAAAATAGGACCACCATCCACCTTGGTTTTATGGGTCGAATCGGATCGGATTGGATGGGATCGGATGGGATGGGATCAGATGGAGTCGGTTGGGGTGGGATCGGATGGGATAGGATCTGATGGGATGGGATGAGATCTGATGAGATGGGATGGGATGGGATGGGATGGGATCGGATGGGATAGGATCTGATGGGATGGGATGAGATCTGATGGGATGGGATGAGATCTGATGAGATCGGATGGGATGGGATAGGATCTGATGGGATGGGATGGGATGAGATCTGATGGGATGGGATGAGATCTGATGAGATCGGATGGGATGGGATTGGATGGGATGGGATAGGATCTGATGGGATGGGATGAGATCTGATGGGATGGGATGGGATGAGATCTGATGAGATCGGATGGGATGGGATGGGATCAGATGGAGTCGGTTGGGGTGGGATCGGATGGGATAGGATCTGATGGGATGGGATGAGATCTGATGGGATGGGATGAGATCTGATGGGATGGGATGGGATAGAATCTGATGGGATGGGATGAGATCTGATGGGATGGGATGAGATCTGATGGGATGAGATCTGATGAGATCGGATGGGATGGGATAGGATCTGATGGGATGGGATCTGATGGGATAGGATCTGATGGGATGGGATGGGATGAGATCTGATGGGATGGGATGAGATCGGATGGGATGGGATCGGATGGGATGGGATAGGATCTGATGGGATGGGATGAGATCTGATGGGATGGGATGGGATGAGATCGGATGGGATGGGATCGGATAGGATGGGATAGGATCTGATGGGATGGGATCGGATGGGATAGGATCTGATGGGATGGGATCGGATCTGATGGGATGGGATGGAATGAGATCTGATGGGATGGGATGAGATCTGATGGGATCGGATGGGATGGGATAGGATCTGATGGGATGGGATCGGATGGGATAGGATCTGATGGGATGGGATGGGATGAGATCTGATGGGATGGGATGGGATGAGATCGGATGGGATGGGATCGGATCTGATGGGATGGGATAGGATCTGATGGGATGGGATGGGATGAGATCTGATGGGATGGGATGGGATGAGATCTGATGAGATCGGATGGGATGGGATCGGATGGGATGGGATAGGATCTGATGGGATGGGATGGGATGAGATCTGATGGGATGGGATGGGATGAGATCTGATGAGATCGGATGGGATGGGATTGAATGGGATGGGATAGGATCTGATGGGATGGGATGGGATGAGATCTGATGGGATGGGATGGGATGAGATCTGATGAGATCGGATGGGATGGGATAGGATCTGATGAGATGGGATCGGATGGGATGGGATCAAATGGGATGGGATAGGATCTGATGAGATGGGATCGGATGGGATAGGATCTGATGGGATGGGATCGGATGGGATAGGATCTGATAGGATGGGATGGGATGAGATCTGATGGGATGGGATGGGATGAGATCTGATGGGATGGGATGGGATGAGATCGGATGGGATGGGATCTGATGGGATGGGATAGGATCTGATGGGATGGGATGGGATGAGATCTGATGGGATGGGATGGGATGAGATCTGATGAGATCGGATGGGATGGGATCGGATGGGATGGGATAGGATCTGATGGGATGGGATGAGATCTGATGGGATCGGATGGGATGGGATAGGATCTGATGGGATGGGATCGGATGGGATGGGATAGGATCTGATGGGTTGGGATGGGATGAGATCGGATGGGATGGGATCGGATGGGATGGGATCGGATGGGATGGGATGGTGGCGGGCGTCAGCGGACATCTGGCGCTCTATAGAGGAGACTGAAGGGTCCAATCAGATCGGAGCGCCCGTGTCACCCTTAGTGACACTAACTGAAGTTCTCTGTTCTTCTGAATGATCTCATGCAAGGGGTTCACTATGGTGGGCATCCAGTGGTGGGGGAGGGGGTGGGGTGGGCAGAAGACCTGGGATGGACCCGAGAAGAGGAGGATCGGGACTGTTCCGTGCACAACCATTACACAGAGCTGGTAAGTATAACTTGGGGGTGATTTACTAAAGTCTGGTGCAGCCGTGCGTGGCAGCCAATCGGCTTCCAGGTTTTATTGTCAAAGCTTAAAGAGTAACTCCACTTTTGTTGAGAAATAATCCCCTCCCCCACCCTCTTGGTGATCTCTGTACATTGCAGGGATTGTAACACACTTTGTAGCAGATTCCGACCTTTTGTTATTCTGAAGAGGAAGCTGATTGCTTTACTAGTGACTTTATCATTATCAATCAGCTGCTGCACCTGCAGGGTTCTAATGAGGAAAGTGGCGGGGTCTGCATCCCTTTAGATGTGATTTTCCCTTTGGGAAAGTCTCGCCAAGAATGACATTGAAGGGCTCATGCACATAGGGGGTGCGCGGACTTTGGGGTGTGGCCCCCCGAACTTCAACCACACGGGCCTTTCTCTGAGGCCTCACTGCACAGGGAATGAATGGGAGGTGCTCTGTGCTGAGAGGCTTCCTGTTCATTCACAAACTGAAGCATAGTAAAGATTTACTTACTCGGTAAGGAAAAAAGTTTGCTATGCTTCAGCTATAAATGAATACAGTGAAAAGGAAGAGGCTGGTAAATTGAGTATTGATTAGCCCCTCCCCCCACTACACATTCTGACACATCCCCCGCAACCAATCCCAATCCCAATCCCATCCCATCCCATCCCATCCCATCAGATCCTATCCCATCCCATCCCATCCCATCTGATCCCATCCCATCCGATCTCATCAGATCTCATCCCATCCCATCCGATCTCATCCCATCCCATCCCATCAGATCCTATCCCATCCCATCCCATCCCATCCGATCTCATCAGATCTCATCCCATCCCATCAGATCTCATCCCATCCCATCCCATCAGATCCTATCCCATCCCATCCCATCCCATCCGATCTCATCAGATCTCATCCCATCCCATCAGATCTCATCCCATCCCATCCCATCAGATCCTATCCCATCCAAGCCCATCCCATCAGATCCTATCCCATCCGATCCCATCCCATCCCATCCCATCAGATCCTATCCCATCCCATCCCATCCCATCAGATCCTATCCCATCCGATCCCATCCCATCAGATCCCATCCCATCCCATCCGATTCCATCCCATCCGATCTCATCAGATCTCATCCCATCCCATCAGATCTCATCCCATCCCATCCCATCAGATCTCATCCCATCCCATCCCATCCGATCCCATCCCATCAGATCCTATCCCATCCGATCCCATCCCATCAGATCCTATCCCATCCCATCCGATCCCATCCCATCCGATCTCATCAGATCTCATCCCATCCCATCAGATCCTATCCCATCCGATCCCATCCCATCAGATCCTATCCCATCCGATCCCATCCCATCTGATCCCATCCCATCCGATCTCATCAGATCTCATCCCATCCCATCCGATCTCATCAGATCTCATCCCATCCCATCAGATCTCATCCCATCCCATCCCATCAGATCCTATCCCATCCCATCCCATCCCATCCGATCTCATCAGATCTCATCCCATCCCATCAGATCTCATCCCATCCCATCCCATCAGATCCTATCCCATCCAAGCCCATCCCATCAGATCCTATCCCATCCGATCCCATCCCATCCCATCCCATCAGATCCTATCCCATCCCATCCCATCCCATCAGATCCTATCCCATCCGATCCTATCCCATCAGATCCCATCCCATCCCATCCGATTCCATCCCATCCGATCTCATCAGATCTCATCCCATCCCATCAGATCTCATCCCATCCCATCCCATCAGATCTCATCCCATCCCATCCCATCCGATCCCATCCCATCAGATCCTATCCCATCCGATCCCATCCCATCAGATCCTATCCCATCCCATCCGATCCCATCCCATCCGATCTCATCAGATCTCATCCCATCCCATCAGATCCTATCCCATCCGATCCCATCCCATCAGATCCTATCCCATCCGATCCCATCCCATCCGATCTCATCAGATCTCATCCCATCCCATCAGATCTCATCCCATCCCATCCCATCAGATCCTATCCCATCCAAGCCCATCCCATCAGATCCTATCCCATCCCATCCCATCCCATCAGATCCTATCCCATCCCATCCCATCCCATCAGATCCCATCCCATCCCATCCGATTCCATCCCATCCGATCTCATCAGATCTCATCCCATCCCATCAGATCTCATCCCATCCCATCCCATCAGATCTCATCCCATCCCATCCGATCCCATCCCATCAGATCCTATCCCATCCGATCCCATCCCATCAGATCCTATCCCATCCCATCCGATCCCATCCCATCCGATCTCATCAGATCTCATCCCATCCCATCCCATCAGATCCTATCCCATCCGATCCCATCCCATCAGATCCCATCCCATCCCATCCGATTCCATCCCATCCGATCTCATCAGATCTCATCCCATCCCATCAGATCTCATCCCATCCCATCCCATCAGATCTCATCCCATCCCATCCCATCCGATCCCATCCCATCAGATCCTATCCCATCCGATCCCATCCCATCAGATCCTATCCCATCCCATCCGATCCCATCCGATCTCATCAGATCTCATCCCATCCCATCCCATCCCATCAGATCCTATCCCATCCGATCCCATCCCATCAGATCCCATCCCATCCCATCCGATCCCATCCCATCCGATCTCATCAGATCTCATCCCATCCCATCCCATCAGATCCTATCCCATCCGATCCCATCCCATCAGATCCCATCCCATCCCATCAGATCCTATCCCATCCCATCCCATCCCATCAGATCCTATCCCATCCCATCCTATCCCATCAGATCCTATCCCATCCCATCCTATCAGATCCTATCTCCCATCAGATCCTATCCCATCCCATCCCATCAGGTGGAGGAGGGAGAGGAGGGAAGCCAGCAGCACTGCAGGAGCGCAACACAGGGGAAAGCTTGGTTAGTAGGGGAAATCAGCACCCCACAGAGTGATTAGAGTGTGCCCAGGCACACCCGGCACACCCCCTGCACAAGCCTATGCTCATGCACACGGCATCTCAAGCCTGGTACCACTCCATCGGATTTTCTGATGGAAATTGTGTGATGACTGTTGGACTAAAATCCGACCGTTAGTACGCCCCATCGGACAATTCTTCTCCAACTTTCCGCCAACAAATGTTGGATGGCAGGCTGGTAAATATTCGTCAGACAGCGGTCTGTTGTCATATTTTCTTATGGTCAGTACACAAGTCCGTCACACAAAAGTGGAAAGTAGAAACGCGCATTGCTCGGAATCGGCGCTCACCAAGCACGACATGAGCAGAAGGTGCCCAAAGGGGCGGCGCTCAAGAACTGGAATTCCTCATAGTACGTCACTACGCTCGTGTTTGTTGGCTGACAATTGTGTGCCGTTAGTATGGAAGACAAGATCCCGGCGCACGCCCCCTCGGGACAAAGTCTGACACTCTGCTGGCCAACAATCCGCTCGTGTGTGTGTGAGGCTTTAGACCCCCATACACACTATGAGATTTTCTGCAGATTCACCAAGAAGCGTGTAGAGCGAGGCGCTGGAAGGGGTGCAAACCCTCCTGCATCCTATATATTAAGGGGTATAAACACCCGCCAGTCACCACCCCCCCCCCGTTTTACTTACCTGAGCCCCTTCATCTCCTCAGCGGGGACACGCTGTCCCTCTGTCCGGGGTTCTCGGCTCCTGATTGGATCGATTGATAGCAGTGCAGCCATTGGCTCCCAAATCCAATGATGCAGGCAGGAGGGGGCGGGGCCAAGTCATTCATTCTTGTCTATGGATGCAAATGCTGGACTCGAGAGCGCTTCTCCTACACCCTAGTCCAGTGATGGGGAACCTCGGCACCCCAGATGTTTTGGAACTACATTTCCCATGATGCTCATGCACTCTGCAGTGTACTAGAGCATCATGGGAAATGTAGTTCCAAAACATCTGGGGTGCCAAGGTTCGCCATCACTGCCCTAAGGGGTTATAAGATGTGGGGAGGAGCCATGAGAGCCGCCGGGGGACCCCAGAAGAGGAGGATCGGGGGCCACTCTGTACAAATCGAGCTGCAGAGCGGAGGGAAGTATGAGATGTTTGTTTTTTGTCTTTTTATTTACCTTTACAATCCCGTTGTGGTGTGACCTCATATTATATTAGACGGTTTTGGTGAATCTGAAGACAAAAATCTGCAGAAAATCTAATAGTGTGTGTGGGGGGCCTCAGACCCTTCACCCCGAGACGCTCTTCAGGCATTTCAGGGATAGAAATTGTGTCTGTAAAGAGCCTAAAAGATCGACTCCCATCCCTCCCCAGTGTGAAAGTCAGAGAGCTTTCTGATTGGATGTTATATAAGGACAGTGTGTGCCGTGACCGGAGAACTCCTTTAACGCGGTTGTATACCCACAGAACAAAAATCAATCTGTAAGGCGTAATGAGCGAGTATGCACCACAGCACAGCACACCGCACTACACCACACCCCACCGAAGCACACCGCACCGCACCCCACCATACTGCACCCCACTGCACCACAGCACAGCACACCGCACTACACTGCACTACACCACACCACACCGTAGCACACCGCACTGCACCATACCGCACCATACCGCACCGCACCCCACCATACCGCACCCCACCATACTGCACCCCACCGCACCACACTACACTACACTACACCGTACTACACCGCACTACACTGCACTACACCACACCACACCGTAGCACACCACACTGCACCGCACCCCACCATACCGCACCCCACCATACTGCACCGCACCCCACCATACTGCACCCCACCGCACCATACCCCACCGCACCATACCGCACCGCACCCCACCATACCGCACCGCACCCCACCATACTGCACCCCACCGCACCACACTACACTACACTACACCGTACTACACCGCACTACACTGCACTACACCACACCACACCGTAGCACACCACACTGCACCGCACCCCACCATACCGCACCCCACCGCACCATACCGCACCGCACCCCACCATACTGCACCCCACCGCACCACACTACACTACACCGTACTACACCGCACTACACTGCACTACACCACACCACACCGAAGCACACTGCACTGCACCGCACCCCACCATACTGCACCCCACCGCACCACACTACACTACACCGTACTACACCGCACTACACTGCACTACACCACACCGCACCGTAGCACACTGCACCGCACCGCACCCCACCATACTGCACCCCACCGCACCACACTACACTACACCGTACCACACTGCACCGCACCCCACCATACCGCACCCCACCATACTGCACCCCACCGCACCACACTACACTACACTACACCGTACCACACTGCACCGCACCCCACCATACTGCACCGCACCACACTACACTACACCACACCGTAGCACACTGCACCGCACCCCACCATACCGCACCGCACCCCACCATACCGCACCGCACCCCACCATACTGCACCCCACCGCACCCCACCATACCGCACCGCACCCCACCATACTGCACCCCACCGCACCACACTACACTACACTACACCGTACCACACTGCACCGCACCCCACCATACCACACCGCACCCCACCATACTGCACCCCACCGCACCACACTACACTACACTACACCGTACCACACTGCACCGCACCCCACCATACTGCACCCCACCGCACCACACTACACTACACCATACCACACTGCACCGCACCCCACCATACTGCACCCCACCGCACCACACTACACTACACTACACCGTACCACACTGCACCGCACCCCACCATACTGCACCCCACCGCACCACACTACACTACACCATACCACACTGCACCGCACCCCACCATACTGCACCGCACCACACTACACTACACTACACTACACCGTACCACACTGCACCGCACCCCACCATACTGCACCGCACCACACTACACTACACCACACCGTAGCACACTGCACCGCACCCCACCATACCGCACCGCACCCCACCATACCCCACCATACTGCACCCCACCGCACCCCACCATACCGCACCGCACCCCACCATACTGCACCCCACCGCACCACACTACACTACACTACACCGTACCACACTGCACCGCACCCCACCATACCACACCGCACCCCACCATACTGCACCCCACCGCACCACACTACACTACACTACACCGTACCACACTGCACCGCACCCCACCATACTGCACCCCACCGCACCACACTACACTACACCGTACCACACTGCACCGCACCCCACCATACTGCACCCCACCGCACCACACTACACTACACTACACCGTACCACACTGCACCGCACCCCACCATACTGCACCCCACCGCACCACACTACACTACACCATACCACACTGCACCGCACCCCACCACACTGCACCCCACCGCACCACACTACATTACACTACACCATACCACACTGCACCGCACCCCACCACACTGCACCCCACCGCACCACACTACACTACACTACACCGTACCACACTGCACCGCACCCCACCATACTGCACCCCACCGCACCGCACCGCACCCCACCACACTGCACCCTACCGCACCACACTACACTACACTTCACCCCACCGCACCGCACCACCACGCACCACACTACACTACACTGCACCACACAGCACTACACCGTACCACACTGCACCGCACCCCACCATACCGCACCACACCCCACAACACTGCACCCTACCGCACCACCACGCACCACACTACACTACACTGCACCGCACAGCACTACACTACACTGTACCACCACACACTGCACCACACTGCACCACACTGCACCACACTGGAATCCCCAAATTGCATCCAATATAAAAAGAAATCACAAAATTGCTGATTCCCTTCATTTGTTTATCAATAGTTCTGATCAGGTTGCAGACAATTTTTTTTTTCAGAATCTGGGGATTTTTTACGATAATTATGGCTGTTATGGATTTTTCTGAAGGTTGGCGGAAGGTCAGATGTTCTATGGGAAGGTATTGCCCGGAATGCAGCAGTCCTTCTTGGGGAAGGTCCCGAGTGTCCAGCCTCATATTGCAGGATAAGAGAAAGGCCGCGTACACACGGGCAGACTGTTCGCCCAACTTTGTCCGCTGAACAGTGTTTGGGCGGACAGTCCGCTCCTGTGTGGGCTTTCAGCGGACAGTTTCAGCGGACAGTTTGACGGACAAAGTCTTTCGGAAATTCCGTAAAACTGTCCGCTGAAACTTTGTTTCAGCGAACAGTCCGCCCGTGTGTAGGCTTGTTCGTCAAACAAAGTTGCGCGCATGCTCAGAAAGGATTTTCACGCCGAAAGCTATAATGCAGTGTATAGGACGTCGTATTTTTCGTCCCGTCGTACGTGCCGTTCACGTCATCGCGCACGGTTTCAGCAAACTGTTCGTTCGTCGTGTGTGGGCATGTCCGTCCATGCTAATTTTGAGCGGACTGTTTGCCGAAACTGTTGGACGGACAAAGTTGGGCGAACAGTCCGCGCGTGTGTACGCGGCCAAAGAAGCTGAAGACGGGACTGGTGTTGGGAAGAGAAATGTGTCTTTTAACCTCAGAGCTGTCAGCCACCCCTCATTATATATACAGTGCCTTGCGAAAGTATTCACCCCCTTGAAGTTTTCAACCTTTTGCCACATTTCAGGCTTCAAACATAAAGATATAAAATGTTTATTTTTTGTGAAGAATCACCAACAAGTGGGACACAATTGTGAAGTGGAAAGAAATCTATTGGATTTTTGAAACTTTTTTAACTAATAAAAAAATGAAAAGTGGGGCGTGCAAAATGATTGGGCCCCCTTTGCGTTAATACTTTGTAGAGCCGCCTTTTGCTGCGATTACAGCTGCAAGTCGCTTGGGGTGTCTCTATCAGTTTTGCACATCGAGAGACTGAAATTCTTGCCCATTCTTCCTTGCAAAACAGCTGGAGCTCAGTGAGGTTGGATGGAGAGCGTTTGTGAACAGCAGTTTTCAGCTCTTTCCACAGATTCTCGATTGGATTCAGGTCTGGACTTTGACTTGGCCATTCTAACACCTGGATACGTTTATTTGTGAACCATTCCTTTGTAGATTTTGCTGTATGTTTGGGATCATTGTCTTGTTGGAAGATAAATCTCCGTCCCAGTTTCAGGTCTTTTGCAGACTCCAACAGGTTTTCATCCAGAATGGTCCTGTATTTGGCTGCATCCATCTTCCCCTCAATTTTAACCATCTTCCCTGTCCCTGCTGAAGAAAAGCAGGCCCAAACCATGATGCTGCCACCACCATGTGTGACAGTGGGGATGGTGTGTTGAGGGTGATGAGCTGTGTTGCTTTTACGCCAAACATATCGTTTTGCATTGTGGGCAAAAAGTTGCATTTTGGTTTCATGTGACCAGAGCACCTTCTTCCACATGTTTGGTGTGTCTCCCAGGTGGCTTGTGGCAAACTTTAGACGAGACTTTTTATGGATATCTTTGAGAAATGGCTTTCTTCTTGCCACTCTTCCATAAAGGGCAGATTTGTGCAGTGTACGACTGATTGTTGTCCTATGGACAGACTCTCCCACCTCAGCTGTAGTTCTCTGCAGTTCATCCAGAGTGATCATGGGCCTCTTGGCTGCATCTCTGATCAGTCTTCTCCTTGTCTGAGCTGAAAGTTTAGAGGGACGGCCAGGTCTTGGTAGATTTGCAGTGGTCTGATACTCCTTCCATTTCAAAATGATCGCTTGCACAGTGCTCCTTGGGATGTTTAAAGCTTGGGAAATCTTTTTGTATCCAAATCCGGCTTTAAACTTCTCCACAACAGTATTACGGACCTGCCTGGTGTGTTCCTTGGTCTTCATGATGCTCTCTGCGCTTTCAACAGAACCCTGAGACTATCACAGAGCAGGTGCATTTATACAGAGACTTGATTACACACAGGTGGATTCTATTTATCACCATCAGTCATTTAGGACAACATTGGATCATTCAGAGATCCTCGCTGAACTTCTGGAGTGAGTTTGCTGCACTGAAAGTAAAGGGGCCGAATCATTTTGCACGCACCACTTTTCAGTTTTTTATTTGCTAAAAAAGTTTAAATTATCCAATAGATTTCGTTCCACTTCACAATTGTGTCCCACTTGTTGGTGATTCTTCACAAAAAATTAAAATTTTATATCTTTATGTTTGAAGCCTGAAATGTGGCAAAAGGTTGAAAAGTTCAAGGGGGCTGAATACTTTCGCAAGGCACTGTATGTGTCACAATATTTGTGTCTATTGCAAAACAATGGAGGGAAATCCCTGAGCAAAGCTGTAATTTAATGGGACAGTCCCACACCAGGGACCAGATCCCCCGTGATTTCCTCTTAGTGTGTCCCTCCATTATGGACTGATCTATAGACCTCCATGTGAGTCTTCCATACAAGTCTTCTAGGTCCGTGTTCCGCAACTTTTCAATTGCAAAAACGAGAATGGTCCCGGGGGGGGAACCCAGCACAATATGTGATATGGACTCTCTAAGGTGTGTGGGGGTCAGGCCTGCAGAACTGCGCCGCCCCCCTCATCCATGCGTCCGGCCCCCAAGCAGGATGCATGGATTCCAATGGGGGGGGGGGGTTAACCACTTACAGACCAGAAGGATTCCCCCTTAACCACTTGCAGGCCAGCCGCCGTCTTTATACTGCGGCAGATTAATACGATCCTGCAAACCGTCGTAGCTATATGTTGGTCCCTTAAAGCGGAGGTCCACCCTAAAGTGGACCTTCCGCTCATCGGAACCATCCCCCCCTCCGGTGCCACAATTGGCACCTTTCAGGGGGGAGGGGGGTGCAGTTACCTGGATAATCCAGGTAACTGCACCCACTTCCGGGATAGCTCTCTGCGGAAAGGGGCGTAACTTACGCCCCTTTCCGCAAGTGCCCCGCTGCCTGCTGGGAAACACACAGATCCCAGAGGCAGCGGGGACCGTCCTCATTGCGCAGTGCGACTCGTGCATGCGCAGTAGGGAACCGGGAAATGAAGCCGAAAGGCTCCATTTCCTGATTCCCATACCCAAGATGGTGGCGGCAGCACCCGACAGACGACCTAGAGATCGGCTTCGGGTGCCGACATCGCGGGCGCGCCGGACAGGTAAGTGTCCTTATTTTAAAAGTCAGCAGCTGCAGTATTTGTAGCTGCTGGCTTTTTAAAAAAAAAAAAAAAAACGCGGAGTCCTAGTGGACTCCCGCTTTAAGCTACACAGTGGGGGTGCCGATGCTCGTGAACGGCGGTCGTGATGACCACCGGCCACGAGCAATTTCGTGCACGGTCCCCCCCAGTGTTAACCCCTTCCCTGCCAGTGACATTTATACAGTAATCGGTGCATTTTTATAGCACTGATCGCTGCGTAATTGTAAGTCGACCCAAAAATGTGTCAAGTGTCCGATGTGTCCGCCATGATGTCGCAGTTTCGATAAAAAATCGCAGAACGCCGTCATTCCTAAAAAAAAAAAAAAATAATAATAAAAATGCCATAAATCTATCCCCTATTTTGTTGACGCGATAACTTTTGCGCAAACCAATCAATAAGCGCTTATTGCGATTTTTATTACCAAGAATATGTAGAAGAATACGTATCGGCCTAAACTGAGAAAATTTTTATTTTATTTTTTTTAATTGGGGATATTTATTATAGCAAAAAGTACAAAATACTGTGTTTTTTTTTTTTCAAAATTGTCGCATTTTTTTTGTTTATATCGCAAAAAAAATAAAAACCGCAGAGGTGATCAAATACCGCCAAAAGAAATATTGTTTGGTTACAACGTCGTACGACCGCGCAATTGTCAAAGTGGCACAGTGCTGAATGGCAAAAAATGGCCTGGTCATTGAGCAGCCAAATCTTCCGGGGTGGAAGCGGTTAATGACCAGGCCATTTTTTTTGCGATACTGCACTGCGTCGCTTAACCACTTAAAGCGGAGGTCCACCCTAAAGTGGACCTCCGCTCATCGGAACCCTCCCCCCCTCTGGCGCCACAATTGGCACCTTTTAGGGGGGAGGGGGGTGCAGATACCTGTACAGTACAGGTATTCTGCACCCACTTCCGGGATAGCTCTCTGCGGAAAGGGGCGTAGATTACGCCCCTTTCCGCAAGTGCCCGCCCCTTTCCGCAAGTGCCCCGCTGCCTGCTGGGAAACACACAGATCCCAGAGGCAGCGGGGAGCGTCCTTATTGCGCAGCGCGATTCGCGCATGCGCAGTAGGGAACCGGGAAATGAAGCCGAAAGGCTCCACTTCCTGATTCCCATACCCAAGATGGCGGCGGCAGCACCCGACATACGATCTAGAGATCGGCTTCGGGTGCCGACATCGCGGGCGCGCTGGACAGGTAAGTGTCACTATTTTAAAAGTCAGCAGCTGCAGTATTTGTAGCTGCTGGCTTTAAAAAAAAAAAAAAAAAACGCGGAGTCCCGCTTTAAGCCCCGGACCATTTGGCTGGCCAAAGACCGGAGCACTTTTTTGCGAATTCGGCACTGCGTCGCTTTAACTGACAATTGCGCAGTCGTGCAACTAAAATTGATGTCTTTCGGCGGTTTTTGATCACCTCTACAGTTTTTAATTTTTGCGCTATAAACAAAAAAACAATAATTAAAAAAAAATATATATATATATATATATGTTTTACATTTTGCTATAATAAATATCCCAAAAAAGTAATGAGCCCCTCCCCCTCCCCCATGCCCTCCCTTACATCACAATGCACCCCCATATCTTGTGCTTCTGGGGAAGAAGCAAAGGGTGGAGCTGGGAGACAGAAAGTGCAGGGTCTGGAGGAGGACCAGAGGAGGGCTGGAGTCAGCTAAATGCTGAGAGCGGGGGAGGCGGAGATGAGGGATGTGCTGCAGACCTCCCCTCTGCTACTGAGACAAGGTGGGGGGTGGAGACGGGGGGGGCGCCGCAGCGCCGCAGCTGCAGGGGAGAAGCGAGGGCCTTGTGTTTGACACATTTGCTTTAAATCGTTTTCTTGCCAAGCTGGACCAGTGGAACGATTTCCTTTACTAATGGATGTGGCGCTGTCAGCGCTGTGCACGCCATCGGCCGATACAAAGCGATCGTCTGCCGTTGCCGATCGTCCCGTGTGTTCTATAATTGGGGAGATCTCATAGAAGAAACATTTGCTGTCACTTTCATGTTTGCAGTTTGCTGAACGTCTTGATGGGCGGAAAGTTTCCTCCCCGGAGTCTATATTTAGTTCCTGCGGTCACGCTGGCAGGGTGGGCTGCGTGTGCAGAGAGCGAGCGAGCGATCCCGCTGCAGCATCATCATCGATTGTTTCTAGAATCTCCGGAAAGCTGAAACTTCCGGGCAGAAATAAAAGATACAAAGTAGCTGCACTGGGTAATCAATACAATGTATTGAAGTGTGTCCGATCAGAAGGTAAAATCCGACCCCCGGCGCATAGAAGATGAGGGTCCGGGGGGGCAGCGAATTCGCCTCAAGATCACTTTTATCTGGGACGGGGGAGGTGCCCACTCCCCTCCCACTCCCCTCCCGCGTCCCGGGCGTCTCTGACGCTTACCGGACCCATCGCTATTGGTGTAGATGGTCCGATCCTTTCCCCTGATTGGCAATAAGTCAAGTAAGACCCCTTTCACACTGGGGCGTTTTTCAGGTGTTTTTTCAAGCGCTTTAGCGTTAAAAAAAAAAAAAAGCCTGTAAAGCGCTTGAAAGAAGCCTCATCTGCAGTCCCAATGTGAAAGCCCCGAGTGCTTTAAGAGCCCTTTCACAATGTCAGCGCCCAAAAAACGCTCGTAAAGCGCCGCTTAAACTAGCGGGCCTTTACCAGCGTTTTTCGAGCATTATTGGGGCGCTTTTAACCCCTGCTAGTGGCCAAATAAAGGGTTAAAAGCGCCCACAAAACGCTACTGCCAATAGCGTTTTTCAGGCGTTTTTCAGGCGCTTCCCATTGATTTCAATGGGAAGGTGCGCTTTAGGAGCGTTGTATTCACCGCTCCAAAAGTGCTGCAAAGAAGCTGCTTGCAGGACTTTTTTTTGACGCCCTGCCAGCGCAGCGCCTCAGTGTGAAAGCACTCAGGCTTTTACATTGGGATTGCAGATGAGGCTTCTTTCAGGCGCTTTTTTTTAACGCTAAAGCGTCTGAAAAACGCCCCAGTGTGAAAGGGATCTCGGTGTGAAAGCACTCGGGGCTTTTACATTCGGATTGCAGTTGCGGCTTCTTTCAGGCGCTTTTTTTTTTAACGCTAAAGTGCATGAAAAACGCCTGAAAAACGCCCCAGTGTGAAAGGGGTCTAAGGGAATGATGGCCCCCACTCAACTCGTGATGTCAAACGGCCTTTAAAAGGACAATTTTTTTTTTTTTTTATTGCATTTTACATGTGTTTACATGTTTAAAACAGTTTTTTTTGCTAGAAAATTACTTGGAACCCCCAAACATTTTAACATAGAGAATAAAATGGCGGTCATTTCAATACTTTTTTTTTCACAACGTATTTGCGCAGCGGTCTTACAAGCGCACTTTTTTTTGGGAAAAAATTCACTTTTTTGAATAAAAAAATAAGACACCAGTAAAAGTAGCCCAATTTTTTTTTTTTATATTGTGAAAGATAATGTTGCGCCGAGTAAAATGATACACAACATGTCACGCTTGAAAATTGCGCCCCGCTCGTGGAATGGCGTCAAACTTTTAGCCTCAAAAATCTCCATAAGCGACATTTTAAAAATTCTACAGGCTGCATTTTTTTGCGTTACAGAGGAGGTCTAGCGGTATAATTATTGCTCTCGCTCTACCGATCGCGGCGATACCTCACATGTGTGGTTTGACCGCCGTTTTCATATGCGGGCGCTACTAACGTATGCGCTCGCTTCTGCGCGCGAACTCGTCGTGACGGGGTGTTTTTAAAAACCTCTTTTTTTTCTTATTTATTTTAATTGATTTTATTTATTTTTACACTGTTTTAAAAAAAATAAAAATAAAAAAATGGACCGGATTCTCTCGGGTACTTCAGCCCTTCCAGGCTCTTACTAAGAAACCAACCCGTACGTGGTCTTCTTCTGAAGAGTCCTCCCCTGGAATGCTCTAAGTACACTGGGTCTCTCCCAAACTGGAGACGGCACCCAACCACCTCAGAATCCTCCTTTAGTTTGCTTGCCTCGGGCTAGTCAGCCCCTGGGACATCAAAATCAGGTGGATCTGCACCGCAGGCCACAGCCTTCCTGGGGGCTGGTCAGGAGGACCATGAAGTCAGCACATCATTCTGGACCGGAACCTCGAACCACGTGACGTCTGCATCTTAAATACCCTCTCCCAGAAAGCACAGAGAGAGCCACTCCCACTGGGCAGGCTCAGAGAGAGAGTAACTTAAGCACCTGACCAGACCATAGTTCCATACCCAGCAGAAAAGACAGTGCCCCCTGTGGCCAGGCTGAACATCTCACAGTCCAGTCAGACTGATGCTGAAGTCTAAATTTAGACAATTGTACCCAAAACCAAACTGCAGTTTAGGCAAAGCTTTAACTTTGAAAAATGCATAGCGCGCTCTTCCGGAGCCGCCGCTACACTTGTAATAGGAATAAAAGTGATCCAATTTTTTTTTTTAAAAGAACAGTGTAAAAAAAAAAAAAAATAAGAAGTAAAAAAAATGTATAAATGTAAAGCATCCCGTCCCTCCGAGGTTGCATGAAGAAGCTCCAATGCAATACTCCCAACGCACACATACCTACACAAACGGCTGTATCTTCAATTGGGTGCTGAAATGACCAACGGCTGCAATCATGAGACAGAAGTGTCACCAGCACACCAGGATCTCCAAAATTGGATCCAAAATTTTAATCACATAGTATCAAAAAAATTAATACAAGCGACGTTTCGGAAGCCACGCAGGACCCCTTCATCAGTTCAGGCACTTCTATTACCTTTGCCGGTGGTGTTGTGTGTGAGTGTGTGTGTGTGCGTGTGTGTGTGAGTGTGTGTGTATGTGTGCGTGTGCGTGTGTGTGCGTGTGTGTGTGTGTGCGTGTGTGTGTGTGTGAGTGTGTGTGTATGTGTGCGTGTGCGTGTGTGTGTGAGTGTGTGTGTGTGCGTGTGCGTGTGTGTGCGTGTGTGTGTGTGTGCGTGTGTGTGTGTGTGAGTGTGTGTGTATGTGTGCGTGTGCGTGTGCGTGTGTGTGTGCGTGTGTGTCAGTGATTACACAAATACAATGCTTGTGAGTTGAAATCCTAAGGTGGTCACCTGCTTGATTTTATTTGTTAAAGTTGCAGAAACTCATAGCAACCAATCGGCTTTCAGACTAGGTAGTCGGTTGCTGGGGGGCGAGTGCAATTTGTAGGCCGCAGTTGAGATGGTGTCCTGTGGGTCAAGGCAAAGGAGTCTGGAAAGTGCACTAAGGAGGAGGCAAAGTGGGAGGCTTAGTGTAGGTCAGATAGTAACAATTTAGTAAAATGTTTGAATATTAATGCGCTGGTCATATGTTATTCCATGATATTAAAGAACCACTTACAGACCGGACCATTTTGCTGGTCAAAGACCAGACCACTTTTTGCGATTCGGCGCTGCGTCGCTTTAACTGACAATTGCGCGGTCGTGTGACGTGGCTCACAAACAAAATTGACATCCTTTTTTCCCCCCAAATAGAGCTTTCTTTTGGTGGTATTTGATCACCTCTGCGGTTTTTATTTTTTGCGCTATAAACAAAAATAGAGCGACGATTTAAAAAAAAAGGCATTATTTTTTACCTTTTGTTATAATAAATATCCCCCAAAAATATATTTTAAAAAAATGCACAGAGTGGCCCCGAACCTTCTCTTCTGGGGTCCCTCGGTGGCTGTCTCTGCTTCTTCCCGCAGGTACTTCTCACGTTCATGCGAGCTCCCTCACATGGTGAGAAGCACCTGCGGGCGCGCTCCCGTGATACAGCCGGTGGCTATAGCCGCTCGCTGTGTCACACGGCCCCGCCCCCCGGCGCGCCGCGTCAGTGGATGTGATTGACAGCAGCGCGAGCCAAAGGCTGCACTGCTTTCCATCCATCCACTCCAGCCAATCAGCGGCCAGGCTGAGCGGCGAAGAGGACGGCGGGGGAGAGTGCAGGATTTTGGAGGGGTGAGGTAAGTAAAACGGGGGGGACTGGGGGCGTCGGCAGTGTGAGATATTTTTTCACCTTCATGCATAGAATGCATGAAGGTGAAAATACATTTACCTTTACAACCCCTTTAAACTCCTCAGGTGGTCACCTTTCCAGATGTATTTATTAACCACTTGCCGCCCGCCCTATAGCAAATAGACGGTGGCAAAGTGGTTGCATAATCCTGACCGGACGTCATATGACGTGATCAGGATTATGAGCCGCATCGCGGCGATCGTTGTTGCGGAGTGTCAGTCTGACACCCGGCAACTACGATCTCGGTAAAGAGTCTCCGACAGAGACTCTTTACCACGTGATCAACCGTGTCCAATCACGGCTGATCACAGTGTAAATAGGAAGAGCCGGTGATCAGCTTTTCATCACTCGCGTCTGTCAGACGGGAGTAGAGGAGAGCCGATCGGCTGCACCTCTGACAGGGGGGTCTGTGCTGATCGATTATCAGCACAGCCCCCCGAGGATGCCCACACTGGACCACCAGGGACGCCACCAGACCACCAGGGATGCCCAGCAAAAGGTAATCCTCCCTAGACCACCAGGGATGCCAGTCAGTGCCACAATGGATGCCAATCAGTGCCCATAATGGATGCCAATCAGTGCCCACAATGGGCATCACTGATTGGCATGCATTGTTTGGCACTGATTGGCATCCATTAGTACAGTATAACACCAATGCCGCCTATGAGTGCCCACCTGTGCCGCCTATCAGTGCCCATCCGTGCCGCCTATCAGTGCCCATCCGTGCCACCTATCAGTGCCCACCCATGCCCATCTGTGCCGCCTATCCATGCCCATCTGTGCCGCCTATCCATGCCCATCTGTGCCGCCCATCCATGCCAATCCGTGCCAGCTATCAGTGCCAATTTGTGCCACCTATCAGTGCCCATCCGTGTCGCCCATCAGTGCCACCATCCGTGTCGCCCATCAGTGCCGCCTATCAGTGCCACATATCAGTGTCCATCAATGCCACCTCATCAGTGCCACTTCATTGGTGCCACATCATTGGTGCCCATCAGTGCCACCTTATCAGTGCCCATCAGTGTAGCCCCATCAGTGCCCATCAGTGTAGCCCCATCAGTGTAGCCCCATCAGTGAAGGAGAAAACTTACTTATTTACAAAGTTTTGAAACTGAAACAAAAAAAACATTTTTTTTTTCAAAATTTTCCGTATTTTTTTATTTGTAGCGCAAAAAATAAAAACCGCAGAGGTGATCAAATACCACCAAAAGAAAGCTCTATTTGTGGGGAAAAAATGATAAAAATTTCATTTGGGTACAGTGTAGCACGACCGCGCAATTGTCATTCAAAGTGCGACAGCGCTGAAAGCTCAAAATTGGTCTGGGCAGGAAGGTGTTTAAGTGCCGGTATTGAAGTGGTTAATATTGTACAAACAGCTGAAACCAATAGCAACCAATCCTCTTGCAATGAGTTACTACTACCACGTTGCAGCTTGAATTTAGAAAGTGTAGGCAGCGCCGCTGTCAGGCTTGATCATCCAGGTCGGTGGCACGGCATGTAGGGCGGCGAATGTGGAATCTGAAGGCCACGAGTTTTATTCCCAAAAGCGGAGCAAAGCGGGTGTCTACTCAGAGCTGTTTGGGGCGGAACATCAGCTTTGTGCTTGGTGGCAAATGGGTGTCTTTGTGTAATGAGAGGTTAAGGAGCGGAGCTTCTCACTGTGTAACCATGATGGATGAGTGACCTAGTGCACCACGTGAATGAAGCCTCAGTGAAATGAGTTCCGGCCACGTAACCATCAAGTGGGTGTCCTCCTTGGTACCACGTGAATGAAAGCCACAGGCAGTGGACACTGAGCCCCAATGGAATAAAGGGGAATGTGAACATAGAAAGCCCAGAAGAAGGACACGGAAAGCTTTAGCAGGTCCCGATAGGTCAACAAATTCCGTGCAAAGATCTTTAGACTGAGGACAGATTTCTCCTTCACGGTATTCCTGCTCCAGATCCAGGGTCCCCCATTCACTCAACTCCAGATCCGGGGTCACCCATTCACTCAACTCCAGATCCGGGGTCACCCATTCACTCAACTCCAGATCCGGGATCACCCATTCACTCAACTCCAGATCCGGGATCACCCATTCACTCAACTCCAGATCCGGGGTCCCCCATTCACTCAACTCCAGATCCGGGGTCACCCATTCACTCAACTCCAGATCCGGTATCACCCATTCACTCAACTCCAGATCCGGGATCACCCATTCACTCAACTCCAGATCCGGGGTCACCCATTCACTCAACTCCAGATCCGGGGTCACCCATTCACTCAACTCCAGATCCGGGGTCACCCATTCACTCAACTCCAGATCCGGGATCACCCATTCACTCAACTCCAGATCCGGGATCACCCATTCACTCAACTCCAGATCCGGGGTCCCCCATTCACTCAACTCCAGATCCGGGGTCACCCATTCACTCAACTCCAGATCCGGTATCACCCATTCACTCAACTCCAGATCCAGGGTCACCCATTCACTCAACTCCAGATCCAGGGGTCACCCATTCATTCAACTCCAGATCCGGGGTCACCCATTCACTCAACTCCAGATCCGGGGTCACCCATTCACTCAACTCCAGATCCGGGGTCACCCATTCACTCAACTCCAGATCCGGGGTCACCCATTCACTCAACTCCAGATCCGGGGTCACCCATTCACTCAACTCCAGATCCGGGGTCACCCATTCACTCAACTCCAGATCCAGGGGTCACCCATTCATTCAACTCCAGATCCGGGGTCACCCATTCACTCAACTCCAGATCCGGGGTCACCCATTCACTCAACTCCAGATCCAGGGTCACCCATTCACTCAACTCCAGATCCAGGGGTCACCCATTCATTCAACTCCAGATCCGGGGTCACCCATTCACTCAACTCCAGATACAGGGTCACCCATTCACTCAACTCCAGATCCGGGGTCACCCATTCACTCAACTCCAGCCCCAACCAACAATGGTCCACACCACCAACTTAACCCAGTCCTGGCCACCTCATCAGTCTTTTCAGTTCTATCCCCCTTCACACAACTGCCAGAGTCTTGGTGTTACTTTGAGGAACAATCTTTGCTCACTGATGGGAATCAAACTTACACCACACTTCAGTAGCGTAACATGCTGACGCTGCACCACAGGACCAGAGGATGTCCCAGCTTGTTGCTTGTGCACCCCCATATCACACATCTAGACTCTCTAACCCTTTGAAACATAAAACTTGTACCACATCAGAGATCCGCACCAAGAAATCCTCATCTTCCTACATTTTACAGAAGCACCGACATCGCTCGCCACAGGCTCTACCCGGCAATGTCCCTTCTCTGTACAACCAGATACTGAGGACGACGTGATGGGAACAATTCAAAAACATTTAGTGGCCCACAAAAAAAGGTAATCGTTACCACATCAGATTCAAACTAAGAAACGTAGGGCTTTCAGCATTCAGCAGCACCACACCAACACCATGCACCACACCAACACCATGCACCACACCATGCACCGCACCAACACCATGCACCACACCGTGCACCGCACCAACACCATGCACCACACCGTGCACCACACCAGCACCATGCACCACACCAACACCATGCACCACACCAACACCATGCACCGCACCATGCACCACACCAACACCATGCACCGCACCATGCACCACACCAACACCATGCACCGCACCATGCACCACACCAACACCATGCACCGCACCATGCACCGCACCAACACCGTGCACCACACCAGCACCATGCACCACACCAACACCATGCACCACACCAACACCATGCACCGCACCATGCACCACACCAACACCATGCACCGCACCATGCACCACACCAACACCATGCACCGCACCATGCACCACACCAACACCATGCACCGCACCATGCACCACACCATGCACCAGACGAACACCATGCACCACACCATGCACCAGACGAACACCATGCACCACACCATGCACCAGACGAACACCATGCACCACACCATGCACCACACCAGCACCATGCACCACACCAACACCATGCACCACACCATACCAACACCATGCACCACACCAACACCATGCACCACACCATGCACCGCACCAACACCATGCACCACACCGTGCACCACACCAGCACCATGCACCACACCAACACCATGCACCACACCAACACCATGCACCACACCAACACCATGCACCGCACCATGCACCACACCAACACCATGCACCGCACCATGCACCACACCAACACCATGCACCATGCACCACACCAACACCATGCACCGCACCATGCACCACACCATGCACCAGACGAACACCATGCACCACACCATGCACCAGACGAACACCATGCACCACACCAGCACCATGCACCACACCAACACCATGCACCACACCATACCAACACCAACACCATGCACCAGACCAACACCAACACCATGCACCACACCAACACCATGCACCACACCAGCACCATGCACCACACCAACACCATGCACCACACCAGCACCATGCACCACACCAGCACCATGCACCACACCAGCACCATGCACCACACCAGCACCATGCACCACACCAACACCATGCACCACACCAACACCATGCACCACACCAACACCATGCACCACACCAGCACCATGCACCGCACCATGAACCACACCAGCACCATGCACCACACCAGCACCATACACCACACCATCACCATACAACACACTAACACCATGCACCACACCAGCACCATACACCACACCAACACCATGCACCACACCATGCACCACACCATGCACCACACCAGCACCATACACCACACCAACACCATGCACCGCACCATGCACCACACCAGCACCATGCACCACACCAACACCATGCACCACACCAACACCATGCACCATACACCACATGCTCGAGCTGGCAAAATATCTTCCCTGTAGGAGTATATACCAAATACAACATGGTCAGAACTATTGAAAAACATTTGGTGGCTCGCGAAAACACAAAACTGGGTTTTCTGCATGCAGATTTGAACACACATCCTTTTAAGTTTCAAGACAGGTGCTCTAGCCACCGAGCTACATCCAGAGCTGCAGCCAGAGCTACATCCAGAGCACACCGCAATCCACACCTTTCTATTTTTCAGTCCTTCATAAATGCAGCGCTCATTTTATTGGCCACAAATCAGTGATGGGTTTGAGATTCACTAAGCAGTAAGGCAAAAGGTAAGGGTTACAGCTTCCAAAGACGCCAGTAGTGGCCACCATTTTTTTTTATTCTGACAGGTTATCTCTATGGGCTCAGTTAGAAAGTATCTAGATGGACATTGGATGCAAAGCACATCCAGAAGCTGGGTTTATTTTGGCCAACAACCAGATGGAGTTGCTATTGCTCCCCTGGCAGAAAGCTATTGGCACGAGTGCCCAGTCAAGGCCAATAAATGCTTTTGTCGTTCAGATTAACAGAGCACTTTGCAATGCCTGATGGCAGGGCCGTCTTTAATAGTGACTGGACCCTGGCCAAACATTTTCTTGGGCCGCCTCTTCCATGCAATTTTGCTCTCCACATGCTTTGAGACATACAATAAATAGAAGCTAGACTCAAAATCAGTTTACTGAATCAGATCAGGCAGCGATTGTGATCGGTTGCCAGAGGTTACAGTGGATCATTACCGCTCACTGACTGGCTGCTAGAGGTTACAGCACACAATATGGCTCACTGATTATTTTCTAGAGGTTACAGCACATGACTTCTGCTTGTTGATTGGTTGCTAGAGATTACCGTACCTCAATACTGATCACTGATTGCTAGAGGTTACTGAACATCTATACCACTCACTAATTGGTTGTTAGAGGTACTGCACATTATTACTGCTCACTGATTGGTTCCTAGAGGTTACTGCATATCCTTACCTCTCAATGATTGGTTGCAAGAGGTTAGTGCACAACATTACTGCTCACTAATTGGTTGCTAAAGGTTACAGCACATCATCTCCTCACTGCCTGCACACTATGGACTGGGCGGGGGGGGAGGGGCCTCTTCAATAGACAGAAAACTCCTGGGAATCCTAGGATTTTTGGGATCAGTGGCAATGCTGGAGGAGGGGGGGTTGTGATCAGTGGCAATGCTGGGAGGTTGATGGGATTAGTGGCAGTGGTGGGGGGGTGGGATTAGTTAGGAGGCAGTACACTGTGGCAAATTCTGAATCATGTAGAGCAAAGCTGGAAATCTTTGGCAAGTATATAGTGGGGGATTCTACACTGACCACCAATGTGAGGGGGAATTTGCACTGACCACCATGTAACTGGGGATTTTACGCCACCCACCAATAGAAAAGAGGAATTTCTGCACTGACACCAATGTAATAAGAGCATTTACACCAATAACCAGTGTAAGGGGGAGTATACAATGACCTCCATGTAAGGGGGAATTTGCACTGACAACCATTGTCGAGGAGATTTGTACTGACCACCAATGTAAGGTGACACTTCTACACTGACCAGCAATGTTGGGGGGGGGGGGGGGTTTACACTGACCACCAATGTTTGGGAGGTTTACACTGACCACCAATGTAAGGGCAATTTTGCACTTACCGCCAATGTAAAGGGAAATGTACACTGATCACCAATGTTATGGAGAATTTACACTGCCAATAAAGGGGTATTTCTACACTGGTCATCAATGTAAGGGGGGATTTACACTCCCCATAATTTAAAGGGGGCTTCTACATGAACCAATGTAAGGGAGGATTCTAAACTGACCACAAATGCAAGTTTGGAGTTTTTTTTAACGATTACTAATATAAAGAGGAGTTTCTACACTGGCCACCGATGTAATGGGGATTTACACTGACCACTAATGTAATAAGAGCAGTTACAGTAACCGCAGATGTAAAGGGGGCTTCTACATGGACCACCAATGTAAGGGGGGCTTCACACTGGCCACTAGTGTGAATGAAAGGATTGGACACCAAGCCCCAATGTAATGAGAAGATTTACACTGACCACCAATGTAACTGAGACATTTATCCTGTGTTCACATTTGTGTGTGTCGGGCATACATGCAAAATCGCTTTCCTGACACCATGGAAACATGCTGCCCTTTAGCAGATACACAGCAGGACCATTAATAGTTAATGACACCCTCCCCCATTGGCTGAGATGTGCGTATTCACATGCATAATTCAGGGTGCTGTGGCCCCATGTTCTTTTGATAAAGGGTTCCACCTCCAATTTGCTTACCTTTGCACAACAGGCTGATGTTAGGCTTAATGACTATAGTTGTAGGCAGGACTTTCAAGCATGCCCCTTTACCTTCCCAGTGGGCAGTATTCCGCAGAAGTGATGGTGGATATGACCTCGGGGGGACATGGTATACATATGAATGCCGCCTCTATTTACATGTCAATGCAGCCAGTTTGTGGCTATTTACATATCAATGCCGGTTATTTACATGTAAGCACGGGGTCTGCAGGTGATTCATCTGTACATGGTAATAGGGCAGAGCTGGGCAGCATTAATAACAGAACTTCCCACTGAGATATCGGGACACAGCACAGGACTAAAACGTCAAGGGACAAGGGAATTTAAACTGGGATAGTTGGCAAGTATGAGGCAGCGGCTTTGAGCCCCACAACAATGATGGGGCCCAGGGCAGCTGCCCCTTTTGCCCTGCCTTAAAAACGGTCCTGCCTGATGAACATATAGGCTTTCCAATCTGACGCTCTGTGCTTTGCAAATGCTGAAACATTGAGCAACCTGGGAGCCTCTGATCCCAGATTATACAATATGCAAATATCAACTTTACCCCTGATTTGGAGAATGTGCAGTGAGGCCCCCACTCTGGAGCCAGACGCAGGCACTATATACTGAATACAGGGACCCCCCTTTTCTCGCCTAAACCCAGTCATCTCAGTGACAGGCTTGCTTTTAAAAAGGACTTTGGTGAAAAAAAAAAAACCCCTTTGTGGGAGGGCACTGGTGGAAGCTGTTATTCTTGCCCTCTCAGCCTACATGTTACTGTAGTGCTCACCTCCCCAAAAGGGTCTGCTGATTTGTCCCAGCTTCCTTTCCCAGATTAGTGCAACAGCAGCCAGGCACACAGCCAGTGCCGGGAGAAGGTCACCCAGCGCCCAAGGTGAAGATGCCAAACTGCACCTCTTTGCTTTGTGATGTGTGTTCCCAATTGTCTTACCCACATACAGACTCCAGGGCAGTCTTCCATATGAAATCACTGGGCCCAGGGCAGCTGCCCCTCCTGCCCCTCCCTTGTCTCAGCCCTGCAAGGGAGTCTCACACTCTTTCTGTTGCAGTAGAAGGTGTCAGACGAATAGCTTGACAAGAACTGTTCTGTGGCGTGGACAGACCCTTTGAGTTGCAAGAAACACATGAGGAAAACGCAACAACAAATATGATGCACTCATGAAAACGATCAAATCTTTTATTTTTGCCTGGGACACATTGCTTGTTCTATGTGAAGATTCAACCTGTAACAGCTCTAAATTTAAACTTATTTTGGATATGTTACCAGTTCCAAAAACCTCTGATGAATACCTGCTATGTGTATACTGTGGGGGGCATTGCCCCCAAATATGGAACCCATTACTCATAGCAGGCCAGACATGCACTGATAACGCACCCCTTTACCAGATGTCCCACTTATACCATTTAATAACATCAGTGCCAAAAATATAAATTAAATCATCTATGTTTAAATACAATCTATAAGGAATAAAAAAATCTATAAAAAAAGAAGAGGAGATGAAGCTTGTGGGTTACTAGACCCCGGTGCAAATTGCTTTCAATTTAAAGTGGTAGTAAACCTCTGAAATAAAATAAAAAAATAGCAAAGCATATCCCTCTATAGTGTGTACTTGCCTCAGTCCAAAGCACTGAGTGTTGTTTCTGTCTGCTCTCTCCTCCCTTTGAGTCACTTCTGATAGTCTAACTGGACACTAAGCACTACTTAAGAGAGAACCCCCTCCCCCCCGCCCCCTCCTCAGCTGTGTGTGTCTCCCTATGAGGCTGTATAGAGGGGGGCGTGTCCATTCCTTCCACTCCAGTCTCAGATTACACTCAGCCCCCTGCTCTATGCTGTGCAGTGTGATGTCAGATTCCCACCCCCTGCCTTCTAGAGTTTAGAAATGCTGTCTGAATTCTGGACTTTGAATGGCTGTAGAGGAGAGAAGAGCCTCAGATAAACAGGTACAACTTATGTAGCATAATTTGTTACAGCTCTGTGTATCACCTGAGGCCAGTCACTTCCTTGGGTATATGGAAGGGTTTTCAAAACACTTTAAGCTGTTTCTTGAAACAGCTCCAAGTTACCCATTCACAACTATTTTTATGGTTACATTAACCGATCTCCTGCTTCAGATCCTGTGATAGACTCACCCGGGGCAGGGGCTTTTGGAGGGGGCTGAATGCTGGCCTCTTGCTTACCGACTATGGGCCCTATGGGCATTTGAGGGAGCTACAAGCATTTAGGAAGATGTTCCGTTATGTAATGCAAAAGGACATTATTAAAAAGACCATGACGGTCTCTGCCAGCTTGAGACTCATAATGTTGGTGTCATCAGAAAGCCACCTGTCGGGGGCCCCCTGCCATAATGTGTTTATTGTAAGTAGGTCTAGTGTGCCGCCTAAAGGTCTTTCACCCATTGTTATGTGTGCTAATTAACTCTGCTATTGTGTGAAGGTGGTCTGTGTTTATATTTATAATAATGCGTATTGTATCTTCTGAGCTAGAAGACGGCAAGTCTGACCTGAAAGGTCAAACTTCTGAGTCACTTCGGCTGGTTAAACGACTAGTTAATTAGATTGTGCCAATTTATGTTTCTGGTTACCGTTTGTATTGTTAGGGTAATAAGATCGAGGGGGAACCTCCTTCTCAAGTGTATAAAAACCTGCATTCTTGTTCAAATAAAAAAGTGTCCAGCTTTGCAGCCAAACGAGTCCTGCCTAGTTCTTGGTTGTAATATGCAGCTATAATATCTAATATCTATATTCAGACTGGAGGAAGCGGTATATGATGGTCGGAAGCACTCAGAGTGTGGGACGTTCCGTTACAAACCCATAGATTTAAAAGTTTATAAAAACATTTAAATGTTCGACACAAGCAGGGAATGCTAACTGTCACAATAGATGTGCTCTCAACCAAACTGTCAATCCATCAATGTGCAGCATCATGGCAGTTTATATTTATGATAATTTATGACAGTTTATATTTATGATAATGTGTATTGTGTCTTCTGAGCTAGAAGACGGCAAGTCTGACCTGAAAGGTCAAAACCTCTGAGTCACTTCGGCTGGTTAAATGACTAGTTAATTAGATTGTGCCAATTTATGTTTCTGGTTACCGTTTGTATTGTTAGGGTAATAAGATCAGGAGGGGGAACCTCCTTCTCAAGTGTATAAAAACCTGCATTCTTGTTCAAATAAAGAGTTCCAGCTTTGCAGCCAAACGAGTCCTGCCTAGTTCTTGGTTGTAATATGCAGCTATAATATCTAATATCTTTATTCAGACTGGAGGAAGCGGTATATGATGGTCGGAAGCACTCAGAGTGTGGGATGTTCCGTTACAAACCCATAGATTTAAAAGTTTATAAAAACATTTAAATGATCGACACAAGCAGGGAGGCACAGTGGTACAGTGGTGTAGTGGGTAGCACAGTGGTGTAGTGGTTAGCACTCTCACCTAGCAGTAAAAAGGGTTGCTGGTTCAAATCCCAACCACGACACTACCTGCCTGGAGTTTGCATGTTCTCCCTGTGCCTGCGTGGGTTTCCTCCGGGTACTCCGGTTTCCTCCCACAATCCAAAGACATGCAGGTAGGCTAATTGGCTTCTGTCCAAAATTGTCCCCAGTATATGAATGGGGACCTTGGATTGTGGGCTCTTTGAGGGTAGGGACCGATGTGAGTGTGCAATGTACAGGGACAATTGTAGACACTCAGGTTGAACTGGATGGACTGGTGTCTTTATTCAACCTTACTAACTATGAAACTATAAGCAGGGCATGCTAACTGTCGCAATAGATGTGCTCTCAACCAAACTGTCTATCCATCAATGTGCAGCATCATGGCAGTTGAAGATCAAACAGAGGCCAAGATGGCGGCTTCTTTGGCTGAAAAGGATAGGAGGGTTTACTTCCACTTTAAGCACTTTGATTGGCTTTTTCAGTTTTCAAAAGATATCCACAAACATAAGATGTATACCCAATTTCATTGGTTCCTGCCCACATTAGGAAACATCATGTATCAATCAGTCACTTATAGGAGTTTCATGCAAGTCAGTGCTTGGTGGTTGTTCTCTCAAATCCGTGCCAAATCGGTAAAGGCAATGGTAAAATGAACAACATCACCAGTATCAAGAGATAACTTTCTTCTGCAGCCATGGGGGGGGGGGGGGGGAACTCTGCAGAATGACCTTCTTTGATTGTGACCATTGAATGCCATAAGAATGTTCTTCACAAAGGCAGAATAACAGAAGTAACATTGACTCCAAGTCAACAGGAGAATTTCCATATATATATATATCAGAGTTGATCAAATTGAGATCTCCGGTTCATAGGTTAACCAGGTAAGTTCCACTTGAGATATGACGTCCTCCATTAGAGAACCTAAGAGTCTCCCAAGACAAGTTCATGGGAAAAGCGAAAACTGTATTTTTTCCACAATGGTTACAGCATGACGTTGACCTCCATCGCGTTCCATAGATAAACTCCAAGGCCAAGGATGTAGGATTGTAGCGTGTAGGACCCTTGGCCAGTGTTCCAGTTTTTTTTTTCAGCGGGTCTTGCCTCACCCCAGTCGTCCCCATGCGTTGTCATAGCAGCCGTTATCTCCGCGATGCACTTATTACGTAATGCTGTATCCAAAAATCAGCCGCTACAGAAAAAGAAAGGCGCCGAGACTTGGTCGAGTCATGGCTCTGAGGACAGGGTCTCCTCTTCTCCGCCATGTTCCTCCTCCGGGTAATGACAGCTACAGGCGTCTTCTTGTTCTGTCTGCTTAACTATTGTGCAAAGAATTTAACGAATAATAAGAAAAGGATTAGTGGGTATGTCTGGCAAAGGAAGCAAATTAGATACAATGAAAGACATTGTAATTATCCTATTAGAATAGGTGAAGGGTGACTAATAACTGTACACTTGTGCCAAGGTGCCAAGCATACACCCATGCCAACGTGCCAAGCCTACACCCGTGCCAACGTGCCAAGCATACACTCCTGCCAATGTCCCTGAAGGAGAAATCACAGAACCGTATTAATTTGGGTATGAGGGACTTTTCAGGCAGATTATATAAACAACATAAGAGATGTATAAAAACATTTTTTATTTTATTATTATTATTTTTATTGATATAATAAAATAATATTAGCATGAAAATAATGTCTGACAAAGTATCAGTGTCACTCCTCCCCTATATAGAGGTTCTTCATGTTCCACACGTGATTCAAATGCCTTGTACGGTTTGTATGTGTGGGGAATTACCAACCCGTTTCGAACACATCTTAACCACTTACCGACCGCCGCACGCCGATGTACGTCCTATTTTTTTGAAGAGGGATATCTTGGTAACGGGAGCAGCTGCTGCCACAACCGAGATATCCATCTCTTCAGGCGCCGGTCGGCTGTACGATAACGGTGGTCTCCGCGGCGGATTCGTCGCGAGATCACCGCTCCCGCCGCCCTACCGCACCTTCCGCCGCTTACCGGAGCCGTCGGTAGCGGCGGAGGCGATCGGGTCCTTTCGCTAGCTGGGTATGGAGACGAGTGAGGCTAAGATGGCCCCCCCCACTCGTCTCTATACCATAGGAGGGCGGAAGCCACGTCAAAACGTCACTTCCGCCCATACCTCTTAAAGGTATATTTTTTTTAAATGTCATTTTTTTATTTTTTTTTTGCATTTTAGTCCAAATATGAGATGTGAGGACTTTTTGACCACCCAGATCTCATATTTAAGAGGACCTGTCATGCTTTTTTCTATTACATTCCTTGTAATAGGAATAAAAGTGATCCTTTTTTTTTTTTTTAAACAGTGTAAAAATAAATAAAATCAATTAAAATAAATAAGTAAAAAAAAAAAAAGGTTTTTAAAAACACCCCGTCACGACGAGCTTGCGCACAGAAGCGAGCGCATACGTGAGTAGCGCCCGCATATGAAAACGGCGGTCAAACCACACATGTCGCCGCGACCGGTAGAGCGAGAGCAATAATTCTAGCCCTAGACCTCCTCTGTAACGCAAAAAATGCAACCTGTAGAATTTTTTAAATGTTGCTTATGGAGATTTTTGAGGCTAAAAGTTTGACGCCATTCCACGAGCGGGGCGCAATTTTGAAGCGTGACATGTTGGGTATCAATTTACTCGGCGTACCATTATCTTTCACAATATAAAAAAAAATTGGGCTAATTTTACTGTTGTCTTATTTTTTTATTAAAAAAAGTGAATTTTTTTTCCAAAAAAAAGTGCGCTTGTAAGACCGCTGCGCAAATACGGTGTGAAAAAAAGTATTTCAATGACCGCCATTTTATTCTCTAGGGTGTTAGAAAAAAAAACAATATAAAATGTTTTTGGGGGTTCTAAATAATTTTCTAGCAAAAAAAAAAACAGTTTTAAACATGTAAACACCAAATCTGAAAAAGAGGCCTGGTCCTTAAAGCGGGAGTCCGCCGGGAGTCCACAGTTTTTTTTTTTTTTTTTAAAAGCCAGCAGCTACAAATACTGCAGCTGCTGACTTTTAAAATAGTGACACTTACCTGTCCAGCGCGCCCGCGATGTCGGCACCCGAAGCCGATCTCGTCTCTCGGGTGCTGCCGCGGCCATCTTGGGTATGGGAATCAGGAAGTGGAGCCTTGCGGCTTCATTTCCCGGTTCCCTACTGCGCATGCGCGAATCGCGCTGCGCAATAAGGATGGTCCCCGCTGTCTCTGGGATCCGTGTGTTTCCCAGCAGACAGCGGGGGACTTTCGGAAAGGGGCGTAGCTTCTGCGGAAAGGGGCGTACCTTCTGCAGAATCTACGCCGGAAGTGGGTGCAGATACCTGTACTGTACAGGTATCTGCACCCCCCTCCCCCCTGAAAGGTGCCAATTGTGGCGCCGGAGGGGGGGAGGATTCCAATGAGCGGAAGGTCCACTTTAGGGTGGACCTCCGCTTTAAGTGGTTAATCAGGGGCGGGAGTACACTAATATAGAGTAAGGGAAATAAATGAATACTTATCATCCAAGCAATAATAAAAAGGTACTCCCAAGGGTATAAGGTGCTCCTGGTGGGACCGGTACGGCTGGTCTAAACCCCGGATCATTTCTGAACATACATGGACTTTGCGCTTTCATATTCATGTTCCGGGTCCTTGTGAGCTCCATATCCCCTCCCCCCCTGTCCGGATATCCTCTGGGTCTATAGACTGGGATTATATTTTATTATTGCTTGGCTGGTATTATTTCCCCCCTTTATGAGTGTACTCCTGCCCTTGATAAAGGTGTGTTAAAGTGGAGGTCCACCCTAAAGTGGAACTTCCACTCATTGGAACCCTCCGGCGCCACAATTGGCACCTTTCAGGGGGGAGGGAGGTGCAGGTACCTGTACAGTACAGGTATCTGCACCCACTTCCGGCATAGCTATCTGCGAAAAGGGGCCCCTTTCCGAAAGTCCCCCGCTGCCTGCTGGGAAACGCACAGATCCCAGAGACAGCGGGGACCATCCTTATTGCGCAGCGCGACTCGCGCATGCGCAGTAGGGAACCGGGAAATGAAGCCAAAAGGCTCCACTTCCTGATTCCCATAGCCAAGATGGCGGCGGCAGCACCCGAGAGACATTCTAGAGATCGGCTTCGGGTGCCGACATCGCGGGCGCGCTGGGCGGGTAAGTGTCACTATTTTAAAAGTCAGCAGCTGCAGTATTTGTAGCTGCTGGCTTTTAAAAAACGCGTTGGAAATCCCCCACACACACCTGTACAGGAGTTCTGAATAAAGTGTGGAGCGTGGAGAACCTCTATATATGGGATAAGTGAGAATGATACTATGTTGTTTTTTGTTATTTTTATGCTAATATGATGTTATCATTGTAATAAAAGATTTTTATTTTTTACATATTTTGTGTTGTTTATATACATGAAATTGTCACACACCCAAATGAATGCGATTCTGTGATATTGCAGTTATTGTAGCTGCTGGACCCAACACAGGCTGTTCCCTTTCTATGGGGTTTTATTATACCGTATAGCCAGATGACCTAGGGCCTAATATTGCGTCGTTTGTCGGATGATTGTACGCCTGTGCCAATTTTTTCAGCCAAATTTTACGGCCTAAATAAAACTATAGATGAAAATATACATTGTAATTAGTGACGTTATTGGGGGGACTCCCAGGATTTTGTTGGTCTAGAATTAAAGGCAAAACTTTTTCTTTTTTTTTTTAGTTTTGGAGTGGAGGTGGGAGATTTATCCTCTCTACGTGTCCCCCGTCTACCTTCATCATTAAAAGTGAAAGTGATAGAAAATCCCAAATTTTGTGCTGTCCCCAGAAAAGTAATACAGTGAGACCTTCGTTTACGAGTAACGAGGTTAACGAGCATTTTGAAAGACGATCAACTTTTTTTTTTATAATCCTGACTCGGTTTGCGAATGTTGTCTCGCAAAAACGAGCAGTATTCAAGCCAATGGGGTGTGCAGTACCGAATTTGGCCAGAGGTGCGGGGGCGCCGTTGACACTCGGAATCACTACGAAAACGCTCTGTTCCCGAGTGTTTCCGAGCCTTTCCGAGTTCAGCTGAGCTGCCCCCCGAGTATTTCCGAGGCTCTCCGGCACCCCCCCCACCTCTGGCCACATGCGGTATTGCATGCAATAGAAATCAATGCGGAACAAATTATCTTTGTTTCCATTGACTTCTATGGGGAAACTCGCTGTGATATGCGAGTGCTTTGGATTAAAAGTGTTCTCCTGGAACGGATTATGCGAGTAATCCAAGGTTCCACTGTAGAGGGGAAATCTTCCGATGGGGACACTAGTTCTGGGGACCTGGGGGGGGGGAGGGGGGCATCCAGGGGCGGACTGACAACTCATGGGGCCCCCGGGCAATAGGAGATTATGGGGCCCCCAAGCAATCCGACATTATGGGGCCACACAGTAGAAACAAACACATACATACAGTATATAATCACACAGTATACACAGACATGTTTCTATTGGCTGAGAAGGTACTGGAGAGGTGGGGCAGCTATAATCTCTGGATTTTTAGCCCAAAAGGATGTCGGTAAGGGACATTTCAGAGACAGATGTAAAAAAAAAACACTGATTTTTACATATTTTCCATGGTTTTACTGAGGCTGTCAACTTTGATGGGGGCCCCCTTGTGCCATGGGGCCCTCGGGCAGTGTCCGAGTGGCCCAATGGTCAGTCCACCCCTGGGGGCATCTAATCTCAAACGCGAGTCCCGCGATGTCTCATTCACACATCAGCGCTTTTCAAATCGCAGCAAATCTGCCCCGCGATTCAAAACACTGAAGTATGAATGTAGCCTTAATTGTAATACAGTTTTATTTTTATTTCCACACCAACAATAACGGGATCCTGGGATTTCCCTTGATAAAGTCATTTATTGCAGCGTTCCTCTCATATAGAAGAATGCAGAGCCATAGGGTCACCTTTAGTTTTATATTAAAGTAGAACTATGGGGAAAACTTTTTTGTTTCATTTTGGATAGAGTAAGGGAGGGTTAGAACCTCTGTCAGGTTTTTTTCTTTTCCGCCATCTAAATCATTGCAAATTAAGGGAATTCCCTTGGGGTCAGAAGTGACGTAAAGTCTTGTATAGTTTTGTATGCATTTCTTCCTTTCTGAGCATGCGTAGTAACTCTTACAATTCTTTTTGTAACAAAACCGTGCTAATGAAACCAAAATCGGTCGTTGAGTTCACTTCCGACAAAAAATTTTTATAGTCTGGACATCCAGCTTTTGTCTGATGAAAAAGAAAATTCGGCTGTCGGAAAGCACCGTACTAACGATCCCAAAATCAGCAGAATTTTCCATCCAATTTTCGTAGCGTGCGTACCAGGACTTAGTCGTGTCATTTCACCAGATTAGATCCCAGAAGCCCCGCCCTTTATTACAGGCGCGTTGCTTTCTAGCCATAAAATACAACAAAAAGCGACTTACTTTTCATGAATGTATTTTTGATCCTCTCCAATCTTATCGACAGGCACCAAAAAACCGCAATGAACACCAATATGATGGAAGCGACGGAGATGACAACGATAATGATGCTCTGATTATAGGACGGAATGTCTTGTGGGGCTAAAATGAGACATGAAGCAAAAATGTATTATTACAAAGAGACAATCGATTAAAGGGGAAGTCCATCCTAAGACTAAAATCGCTACATCTCCGGGCGTCTACGATCATCTCCCACTCACCTATCGAGAAATCACTACACATACCTTTTTCTGAAGCCCCTCCAGTCCGATCCCCACGCCGAGCTGTCTGTGGATCAGTGGCAGCTGGTACTAAGAAATTATTTTTTGGGTGGGGGGCAAACAAACCCTCCTCATGTCCCCGGCACTCACTCCTCCACTGTGATGGTCCCCGGCACTCACCCCTCCACAGCAACTGTCCCCAGCACTCACCCCTCCACGGTGATGGTCCCCGGCACTCGGCCTCTCCACGGTGATGGTCCCCAGCACTCACCCCTCCACAGTGACGGTCCTCGGCACTCACCCCTCCATAGTGACAGTCCTCGGCACTCACCCCTCCACAGTGACAGTCCTCGGCACTCACCTCTCCGTGGTTTCGGTCCCCGGCCTTTCCAGGTGATGGTCCCCGACACTCGGCCTCCCCGCGGTGACGGTCCCCGGCACTTGGCCTCCCTGCGGTGACAGTCCCCGGCCTCTCCGCGGTGACAGTCCCCGGCCTCTCCACGGTGACAGTCCCCGGCCTCTCCACGGTGACAGTCCCCGGCCTCTCCACGGTGACAGTCCCCGGCCTCTCCGCGGTGACAGTCCCCGGCCTCTCCGCGGTGACAGTCCCCGGCCTCTCCGCGGTGACAGTCCCCGGCCTCTCCACGGTGACAGTCCCCGGCCTCTCCACGGTGACAGTCCCCGGCCTCTCCACGGTGACAGTCCCCGGCCTCTCCACGGTGACAGTCCCCGGCCTCTCCACGGTGACAGTCCCTGGCACTCAGCCTCCCCACAGTGACGGTCTCCTGCACTCGGCCTCTCCGCGGTGACGGTCCTCGGCCTCTCCGCGGTGACGGTCCTCGGCCTCTCCGCGGTGACGGTCCTCGGCCTCACCGCGGTGACGGCCCCCGGCCTCTCCGCGGTGACGGCCCCCGGCCTCTCCGCGGTGACGGCCCCCGGCCTCTCCGCGGTGACAGTCCCCGGCACTTGGCCTCTAAACAGTGATGGTCCCCGAACGTCCAGATCGACACACACACACAGGCCGAATGTCGGACGGTATTTTTTGAACTGCCCATTGTCTCCTGACATTCTGCCCCTGTGTACGGGGCTTAAAGTGGATGTAAACCCTCCATATCCCCAGTGAAGTGATCAGCCTCAGATGATACACAGACAGGAAACAAATCTCCCTACAGAAGTATTACATCTTTATCTGCTGTCTTCAGCTTGCTATAATACTTCATGTCCTGGTCAAGATTTTTTTCTTCCTGTTCAGCACTGGGAGTGGATTCTTTGCATACACTGTGTGACTGCTGATTGGAGGAAAGGCAGAGGAAGGAAGGAATGTGAAGAGCTGTGCTGTGAATAGACACGCTCTCTGCTAATCTATTTATAGCACCCATCCGGCCAGAAAATTCTGCCTGGTTTTATCTCGGTTAACAGAGGACTTGTCAGAAGTTATCATGCTGATAACAGAAGAACGGAGCAGCAGAAAGACACGGGACTTAGGGCTTTGGGGAGAGATAAGTAAACACTACAGATAGATGTGCCCAGCTCTAATTTCATGAATCGGGTTTACATCCACTTTACGCGTCCCCAATCCTCGCGACTCATTTCCCCGACTAGACTAAGATGATTTCTCTGAAGACTCACGATCAACTCGGCCCGACCTCCTGAGAGCTAAACAAGACCATGAGCAGTGCATGGAGTATGATACTGTCAGAGCTGCAGGTATGATTTGTATTACTTTCTCCTCCCCCCCCCCCCCTCTAACCAGTAATAGACACTTCCCAATGTCAGGCTGATATTGGATTTCAACTGGTGTGCATATGATGATAGACAATCAGTATATAGAAGGGTTATAGAGAGCAAAGCTTATAAAAAGGGAATGTAGTGACTGTTGAGTGAACACGGAGGTGGGCTGAGATTTGGGGGACTTACGTGTCGCGGTGACGGCGGCGGATGATGACGCCGGGATCTCGGTAGGTTTGGGCAGGCAGACCACATCCGATGTAATAGTTCCATTCACATAAATGACGGCGTTTATGGCTGAGCAGCTGTGAGGGGAGAAGAGTCGTCAGACGATCGAAACGTTCACAGATCACTACAGAATACATCTCAAAGGGAATGCATTGTTGTTTTACATTCATTTTCTGTAGATCGGTCATTATTATGATCAGAAATAAAAAAATAAAAAAAAAGGTACAGTGTCTTGAAAAAGTATTCATACCCCCTGACATTCCCCACATTGTGTCATGTGACAACCAAAAACATAAATGGATTTTATTGGGATTTTATGTGATGGACCAACACAAAGTGTCACATAATTGTGAAGTGGAAGGAAAATGATAAATGATACAAATAAATATGTGAAAAGTGTGGGGGAGGGGCATTTGTATGGCTCCCCCCTCCCCCCACGGAGTCAAAACTTTGTAGAACCCCCTTTGTATTCAGCCCCCCTTTACTCTGATACCCCTAACTAAAATCTAGTGGTACCAATTGCTCTCAGAAGTCACCTCATTAGTAAATAGAGTCCACCTGTGGGGCATTTAATCCCTTTTTTTCTTTTTGGAATGTCATTAAATTCATCTTTTTATTTTATTTTAGTCTTCAGTCACAGCAGAGCAGTGTGAAGCGTTGTAGTGCGCCACATACAGGTTGTGGCGGTGTATGTCATACGTTTATCGGCACAGTGGTATGAACAGGGCTATAGATAAGGGGGTTCCACCAGTCCTCCTATATAGGGCCCAGGCCACCGGGGGGGGGGGTTTGTGATCGGCACAGCGGAGCGACAATTACTGGAAGCAAAATTACTGGAACCAATCCCTTGTAGGGCTCTCTCTGCAGCAGCTGAAAGCTCATTTCTTCTCTTTTCCCTCCCACTGGCTTTCAGCTGCTGCAGAGAGAGCCCTACAAGGGATTGGTTCCAGTAATTTTGCTTCCAGTAATTGTCGCTCCGCTGTGCTGATCACACTCCCTGCCCACATATGATTCACCCCCCCACCACCCCCTGCTGGCCTGGGCCCCCATATAGGAGGACTGGTGGAGCCCCCTTATCTATGGCCCTGTTCATACCACTGTGCCGATAAACGTATGACATACACCGCCACAGCCTGTATGTGGCGCACTACAACGCTTCACACTGCTCTGCTGTGACTGAAGACTAAAATAAAATAAAAAGATGAATTTAATGACATTCCAAAAAAAGAAAGAAAAATGGGGCAATAGATAAGGGGGCTCCACCAATCCTCCTATATGGGGCCCAGGCCAGCGGGGGAGGGGGGGCAGGCAGCTGGGTGAATCATATGTGGGCAGGGAGGGTGATCGGCACAGCGAAGGGACAATTACTGGAACCAATCCCTTGTATAGCTCTCTCTGCAGCAGCTGAAAGCTGGTTTCTTCTCCTTTCCCTCCTGCTGGCTTTCAGCTGCTGCATAGAGATCCATACAAGGGATTGGTTCCAATGGTTCCAGTAATTGCCCCCCCCCCTTGTCACACCCTCCCTGTGCACCATAAGTTTCCCCCCTGCTACCTAGGCCACCCCCCTTTGCCTGTGCCCACGCCCCCTGCAGTGCACTGGTTTCCCTCCTCTTGTTCCTACCAGCAGCTGCAAGGATGGGATTGGACAGGTAAATATGTCACATTTACCAGCCCCTTCCTTTCCTGACTGAACACAATGAGTGATCGGTACTGATCTCTCACTGTGTTCATTCATAAACTGAAGCATAGAAAACTGTTTTTTGCACTGGGGGGGGGGTGTCTTGTCAGGTTGGCTGTATGGGGCCCTGTGGTCTCTAACAGTAGCCCTGGGTATGAACTGAACACATAGGACTAAAGGCAATGCTCATCAATGTGATTGAACAGTGATGGGTGTATATGCTGCGATTGGGCTGTAAGGGCTGTATTGGGCTTAACTAAAATCGTTCCATTTTGGGTCAACAGCGACCCCCCTGCCCCCAGAAGACAGTTGGGACATCAAAGCCCCGCACTTACCCCATTTAGGAAGCGGGCGGGTAATGCCCTCCTGTGCATTATGAAGACTTCCCCCATGCATCTCCCTCCTCCTCTTCCTAGGCGTCCAATAGGATCACCTGTCCTTTCAGCCAATTGGGAAACGGGTCTCAGACCTGCGCTTGCTGATTGGCGGAGAGGCGATTCAGTGTTAGAATAGCAAATGAATATTCACTGTTCTAACACACTTGGGTGGGCTCCGAGCGCAATGCTCTGCTACCGGAGCCCACCCTATTTTGAAGCCTATTCGAGGCTTCTGGCTCCAATCAGGTGCTCCAAAAAAACACCCCCACCACCGTAATTCATGCGCTCGGCATCCTGAAAGGGGCCGGACACATGCATAGGGGGTGGCAGCAGGGATGGAAAGGGCAGGCGGATCCTTGATGGACGGGCCCGCCCAGGCATGTACTGGCCATCGGGACTACAGGGAGTTTCCCGGTGGGCCGATGGCTCGGTGGGCCGGTCAGGTGCAGTCCTGGAGCCGCTCCTCTCTGACAGTGAGTGATCGCAATTTCACTCCTGTTAGGCGAAGCAGCTGCCGTCACTTGCTGGAGAGAGCATTAGGCTTTCTGCTCCCTCCAGCCTGCAGGGGGAGATAGACAGCTGGCAGATGTTCCATCCTCTCTCCCCTTATCACTTGTCACTTATCACATGGCTGGAGAGAGGAACGAGAAGCTGCCTTCAAAACTGTGAGTACACGTGGGAGGGGGAGGAGAGGGAGGACACTCTGATGTAAGGGTAAGTGCTGATGGAGACACTCAAAATTAGTGGGCCGTTCATGATGAAGTCCAGGGCCAAATTTTTGTCCCAGTCCAGCCCTGGGCCCCCCCCTGCTCCTGACATGTTCACAGCTACTACTGTGAGTACTGCTGGTGCTCTTTCACTTCCATTTCTATGAATGCCACCAATAAAAATGAAGAGTGGCAAGTTCCTGTGGCTCTCTTTTTTGGGAATTCCCAGATTTCTGCTGCCATCCAAATCCAAACTTGCAGATCGATCGGCTTGCCTTCAGTCTGGCTCGGTGTGTTTGTAGGGCCGCGGACCGCGCTGTCCTACTCTGAGAAGGGCTTTAATAGCCTGATATACAATGAAAACGGTGCTGTGGAAAATGCTGCCATTGTTTGAACTCAGGAAATACATAATAAGTGAGGCGGGGGGGCGCTGTGGTTACAGGTGTGATAATTATCGAGCGTTCGGTGATCCGGCTACTAACCACTCATTGCACACGGCACTTCAATCTGTCAGACCGCATTGTACAGCCGGCAGCAGATCTTAGGGTCTCTCTGACCCATAAAATATACAGCAGTTTATATGGTAATAAAAGTCCAGTCCTTACTTTTTCCAGGGCCGGCAGGTTCCTTCCCAGCCGGGGTTAAAGGTGCCATAAGGACAATTCACACAATCTGTAGAGAAACATGAAATCATCGTTTCAATGTATTCTATTCTTCAATAAGATACAAAACTTCTAGAACTGCTATATTATTATATAAAACAGAATACGCAGGAACTGTCCAATCAGCTTTTTCCTGTACTTTTATTCAGCAGGGCAGAAAACTGAGTTTTCTATGCAGGGGGGGCTTTATATAGGACATCCATCCATAGCATCAAGAAAACATCCGCTCATCCGAGGTCCTAACTAAACTCAAATCCATTCCTGACTAACAGACTTCCCTCAAATGGCTTCCTCAGTCTAAGTCCTTGTACACACGGTCGGAGAATCCGTCGGAATGTGTCCTATCGGACCGCGTTGTCGGATAATCCGACTGTGTGTGGTCTGCATCGGACTGATTCCGCCGGAATATCCGTTGGACCCAATTTTCAAACTTGCTGGAAATATTTTCCGACAAACTGCTCCGATTGGACATACTCCGATCATGTGTAGAGAGTTCCGATCAGACCAAGTGTCACGCATGCTCAGTTCAAATTCCTACATCATAGCCATTGGCTACTAGCCTGAATGTAGTCCCATCATAACGAAATAACGTCATCACGTTCTGAATGATCGGATTTTTCGACAACTTTGTCTGACCGTGTTTATGCAACAGTTTCGGACACAATCCGACGGTCGAAATGTCCGACCGTGTGTACAAGGGCTAACAGGCAGATCTTCTATCCATTTAGTGTTCCGTCATCAATCAGCCTTTTCACCCAGCAGCAGGATCCCACAGCCCTGAGCTCCGGCCCATCCATCACCCCACATATATTAGAAACAGAGAGAGTCCTGATCATCAGTCAGATCACATAAAATCTACACAAAAACAGAAAGCAATTATCTGCAAATCTCATATTTTATTCACAATAGAAAACAGCAACACATCTCAGAGAAGTCAGGCCAGGGTCATGTTTAGCACAGTGGGGGGGTCATGTTTAGCACGGTGTAGAGAAGTTGGGGTGGGGGGGTCATGTTTAGCACGGTGTAGAGAAGTTGGGGTGGGGGGGTCATGTTTAGCACGGTGTAGAGAAGTTGGGGTGGGGGGGGGTCATGTTTAGCACGGTGTAGAGAAGTTGGGGTGGGGGGGTCATGTTTAGCACGGTGTAGAGAAGTTGGGGTGGGGGGGTCATGTTTAGCACGGTGTAGAGAAGTTGGGGTGGGGGGGTCATGTTTAGCACGGTGTAGAGAAGTTGGGGTGGGGGGGTCATGTTTAGCACGGTGTAGAGAAGTTGGGGTGGGGGGGGTCATGTTTAGCACGGTGTAGAGAAGTTGGGGTGGGGGGGTCATGTTTAGCACGGTGTAGAGAAGTTGGGGTGGGGGGGTCATGTTTAGCACGGTGTAGAGAAGTTGGGGTGGGGGGGTCATGTTTAGCACGGTGTAGAGAAGTTGGGGGAGTCATGTTTAGCACGGTGTAGAGAAGTTGGGGGGAGGTCATGTTTAGCACGGTGTAGAGAAGTTGGGGTGGGGGGGGTCATGTTTAGCACGGTGTAGAGAAGTTGGGGTGGGGGGAGGGTCATGTTTAGCACGGTGTAGAGAAGTTGGGGTGGGGGAGGTCATGTTTAGCACGGTGTAGAGAAGTTGGGGGGTCATGTTTAGCACGGTGTAGAGATGTTGGGGTGGGGGGGGTCATGTTTAGCACGGTGTAGAGAAGTTGGGGAGGGTCATGTTTAGCACGGTGTAGAGAAGTTGGGGTGGGGGAGGTCATGTTTAGCACGGTGTAGAGAAGTTGGGGGGTCATGTTTAGCACGGTGTAGAGATGTTGGGGTGGGGGGGGTCATGTTTAGCACGGTGTAGAGAAGTTGGGGGGGGGTCATGTTTAGCACGGTGTAGAGAACTGTCAGGTTTTTTTATTTTTTCAGCCCGTAGGTTCTCTGGTCAGTGGAGGGACTGGGCACACTGTCCTCCTCTATGCCCCCCCTCATGTAGACATCTTACCTTCTCCTTTAAGCTGCGTCCCGGCCGGACACGCGTTGTCTTCACACTGGCTGCATTTTTCATCAGCGCACTTCTTGCCGGCGATACATTTACACAACGCGTTCTTTGTAGCGCCGCAGTTTGACCTGTATTCGAAAATTCCTTTAAAAAGAAAGTAAATAACAGTCAGTGACCCCCCGTGGTGGAAGTTTGAAGAGTCACAGATATGATACATGGAGGTTCCTGTTTATGAGATCATATCCCCGCCCTTATCCCCTTGGTAAAGTCAGCCCCTGAGGGTACGGTAGGTCGCTCTTCACAGGCACAGTAGAGGTGATGACATCACTCCATCAGAGAAGATGCCTGTGGGTCAGGCAAGGAAGCACCTTCTTTCATCTTTGCCAGACGTGGCCTCCTCAGAGGTCACCACCACGGATGAAATAAACTTAGAGGATCTAGAGTTGGGGGTTGTAAGTAGGGGGTAGGGGGTTGGAAGTTGGAGGTTGGAGGTTGGAAGTTGAGGGTAGGGAGTTGGCGGTAGGGAGTTGGCGGTAGGGAGTTGGAAGTTGGGGGTAGGGAGTTGGGGGTAAGGAGGTTCTTGACGATTCGAGAGGGGAAAAAAAAGGAGGAAGGGGTGAGAGAGGGAAAAAGAGGAGCTGAAACGCGTGGATTATAGAAAGATAAAAGGTAAAAGGTGTCAGGGAAAAATGGAGGGAAGAGTGGGAATACAGAGAGGATGAGAAGGTGGGGGTGGGGGTGGGGGTGGGTTCCGTCTCGCAGCACCAACATCCAACCAAACCTCTATGATATAAAGATGTGTTAGGACTGCTTACCATATACAGCTGATGCCTGATAATTTTTTTTATTATTTATTTTTTATTGCTTTTCATAAACTCATAAGATTTCCCCCATTTTCCTTTCCATAAAGAGGTACATTGTGTGTCATGGCTTGCATAGAATTAACCAAAAGGTTGCCTATCCCGGCCTTACTGTATTTATTGCAACGTATTTCCATTTCCCATTCGGATTCGTTCTTCCAATTTCAATTTGTAGAATTCTTTATTTTGTTACATTATTTCATTTTGTTAAAATGTATTTCGGATTCATTGGAATTCATTACTATTGTGATTGGTAAGTTTTTCTGAATTTCGATTGGTAACGGATCGCACGTGTCTACGCCCCTCCCCCCATCATATACGGAGAGTCCCCCGGCCATATCATGAAGGATGACACTGCAGATGACATTACATTGTATACAATGACACTGCAGATGACATTACATTGGATACAATGACACTGCAGATGATATTACATTGTATACAATGACACTGCAGATGACATTACATTGTATACAATGACACTGCAGATGACATTACATTGTATACAATGACACTGCAGATGATATTACATTGGATACAATGACACTGCAGATGACATTACATTGGTTACAATGACACTGCAGATGATATTACATTGGATACAATGACACTGCAGATGACATTACATTGGTTACAATGACACTGCAGATGATATTACATTGGATACAATGACACTGCAGATGATATTACATTGTATACAATGACACTGCAGATGATATTACATTGGATACAATGACACTGCGGATGATATTACATTGGATACAATGACACTGCAGATGATATTACATTGGATACAATGACACTGCAGATGATATTACATTGTATACAATGACACTGCAGATGACATTACATTGGATACAATGACACTGTAGATGATATTACATTGGATACAATGACACTGCAGATGATATTACATTGTATACAATGACACTGCAGATGATATTACATTGTATACAATGACACTGCAGATGACATTACATTGTATACAATGACACTGCAGATGACATTACATTGTATACAATGACACTGTAGATGACATTACATTGTATACAATGACACTGCAGATGACATTACATTGTATACAATGACACTGCAGATGACATTACATTGGATACAATGACACTGCGGATGATATTACATTGGATACAATGACACTGCGGATGATATTACATTGGATACAATGACACTGCAGATGACATTACATTGTATACAATGACACTGCAGATGACATTACATTGGATACAATGACACTGCAGATGACATTACATTGGATACAATGACACTGCAGATGACATTACATTGGATACAATGACACTGTAGATGATATTACATTGGATACAATGACACTGCAGATGACATTACATTGTATACAATGACACTGCAGATGACATTACATTGTATACAATGACACTGCAGATGACATTACATTGTATACAATGACACTGCAGATGATATTACATTGGATACAATGACACTGCGGATGATATTACATTGGATACAATGACACTGCAGATGACATTACATTGGATACAATGGCACTGTAGATGATATTACATTGGATACAATGACACTGCGGATGATATTACATTGGATACAATGGCACTGTAGATGACATTACATTGGTTACAATGACACTGCAGATGACATTACATTGGATACAATGACACTGCAGATGACATTACATTGTATACAATGACACTGCAGATGACATTACATTGGATACAATGACACTGCAGATGATATTACATTGGATACAATGACACTGCAGATGACATTACATTGTATACAATGACACTGCAGATGATATTACATTGTATACAATGACACTGCAGATGATATTACATTGTATACAATGACACTGCAGATGATATTACATTGGATACAATGACACTGCAGATATTACATTGTATACAATGACACTGCAGATGACATTACATTGGATACAATGACACTGCAGATATTACATTGGATACAATGACACTGCAGATGACATTACATTGGATACAATGACACTGCAGATCTGAAGGTCAGATACAGACATGGGGGGCGGGAAGAGGAAATCATCAACCAACTTCTGTTTTAGAAATGGAAGTTCTCTCACATACTGGTCACTTCAGATACCTAAAATTAGTCTCTTCCTGAGAACGATAAACCTCACTTCTCCATTCCTCGTGCGGAGTGTACAGAGCGGCTCCTTCCCCTTACAGCTGAACTCTAGGCAAGCAGATAAAGTGCAGCTAAACCCCCCCAAAAAATAAATTGTGTATACTGCTGCTTACCAATCACTGGATGTGGTGGCTGCATTCGTTTTCTTTATACAGTCTTTACTTTCACCCAGTGATTGACCATAGGGGACAAAAAGTTCCCTATGTAATATTTTTGTTATGTCGGGGGGGGGTGCACATTTCTGGGGGTGCTTGGATGTGATCAGGCAGTTGTGAAGCTGATCAATAAAATCCGAACTATTGATTAGCATTGTTTTTCCCAGGCCAGCAACCCAAAGTATTGGAGGGGGTCAGCGTGTCAAACAGGCAACTGGGATTTGTGGACCTTGAAACGCGGGGGGGGGGGGTACACCCCGAATGCTTGTCCTGGAAAATTGTACATTATTAGTGCAAATAAAAATAAAACGGTATCGCCAACAGAACTCAATTGTGTCTGTCGCAAGTGCGCTAATATGGCTGCAGTCAGCTTGAGCACGATAGAGTTAGAAGGGTTGGCTGTCTCCATATTTCCCTCAGGGGACGATTTCTACCCCCCCCCCCCCCCAAAAAAGAAGAAAAAATAAAAAAATAAAAAAAAAATAAGTAAAACTGCTCACTCCGCAAATTATAGAAAACAGGATAACGAGATCGCGGGACAGTTGTATATGTTTATAAATTCTATTATCTGAAGTGTGGGAAAATCCAAGAATGTTCTGTTTATAAACTTCAGATGACTTCCTCCAACCGAGGAAATGTTGGGAATTCTTGTACTCGGCGTGGAATAAACACATCGAGGGAAAAACAAGGAAGTCATCAGGACTCGTTCGGGTTTAACCCGTCCCCCCCCCCCCCTCCTGTACTGACCACAATTTCTGCATTTCTGCTATGGGGCTGTTGATTCAGTAATAACTTTGTCATCATTTAAGATTACAATGTAACACACGGATTGTTTTATTTTATTTTTTATTTTTTTTAATATACAATCCATAAAAAAGCAACAATAAAAAGAGAAAACTCTTGTTTCTACATTGGTCGGCATGGTCAGCGCTCATTTAAAACATGTTATTGTATATAAAAAGTATCAATTTAAATTATTTGTCCCATTTAAAAAAAGACACTAAAATTGTGATTCTGATACAAAGCATTTAAAAGGTTACTAAACCCTCTCTTTTTTTTTTTTCTTTTTTTTTTTTCTTTTTTTTTTTAAAACAAACATGAAGAAAATAATAAGGAGAATGTGTGACTTTATATGAATCATGCAGCCAAGGAGATAACACACAGGGTGTGTCTGGTGGATAATACAGAATTAATAAGAACCACACATGTTACATAATAGCATGCTGCAAAGGTAAATATATAGATTAAGTAGAGTTTATTACATACAGATGGAAAACATGGTAATAACATAGTAACATGTAAGTTCATATTGTAGGCAGAGATAAAAACCAGACTCATTGACATGTATCTCCATGGTAAAATTTATAAAAATATGAATTAAATTGGTACATTCCAATAAGCCTTGCATATGTAATATTACTAGGATGGTAATCTTGAATTGTATTAAGAGTGGCATCTAAAATCTCTACGCGTTTCGTGGCTGAATGCCACTCATCAGGAGCAGGAGAAAGGCAGGAGTCTATAACAATGATACTTAGAATTCAAATTGACAGTAATATAGGGGGAGTTATAATAAATCCATCTAAATATAGAAGAAAGAAGAAGAAAAGATGGGGATGTATGTGTCCAATCATACCTAGAGACCAGCAGTGGATGGGGGGCCGGGGGGGCGGGCAGCCGGGAGGGTCACCAGCCACGGGAGCTGAGGTAGCATATCCCAGGCCTTATAATGAGTGTGTGCACCCGGACACACACAGAACCTGCAGAACTTCTGGAAAGCCCGGACAAAAGGCTCCATCCCTCCCAATGCTCTTTGAAGTCTTGAAGTTTCCAGCCCCAATCCGGACGTACAAAACCCAGAGAAGACTCACCGATCTTCTGCTGGAACTTCTCAAACTGCCTCTTCTCAGAGGTGTTTGCCAGGTGGTGAGGAGGCAATATGTTGATTCCTCGCCGCCTATTTTAACCCTGTAAACGCCACACCACTGCAATGCAAATCATGGCCCCATTCGCTTGAATAGGTTGCATTTGGTGGCTGCTCAATGTGACAGATTGGATCATTTCTGACGCAGTCGTGTCTGGTTATCTTTGCAGTTTTGGGGGAGGAGGGGCGGTAAAAGGTGGCTTCATCACCTGTTTTCACCCCCCAACCACAAGTGTGGACAAACCTTTCCAAAGCCCTTTGGTTCAGAGGCAAGTCTCTCTATAGGGCTCTGTTATCTGACACTGTTGTGCACACTCTGGGATCAGTAGACAGTCAGTTATCAGTTACCATAGGAGGGGACATTCAAATTGTCACACAATACTTTATATATATATATATATATATATATATATATATATATATATATGTGATGGTGAACCTTGGCACCCCAAATGTTTTGGAACTACATTTGCCATGATGCTCATCCACTCTGCAGTGTAATTGAGCATCATGGGAAATGTAGTTCCAAAACATCTGGGGTGCCGACGTTCGCCATCACTGCTTTATAGACAATATAAACAACATATAAATATAAACACCAATATAAAATAATGTATTTGGGTGGCAAAAATCTGAATGCAATCTATAGACTGGGGGGAGGGGAACCTCTGGGGGGATGTAGGATGGAGGAGGACCTGGGGGGGGGGAGAACCTCTGGGGGGATGTAGGGTGGAGAAGGACCTGGGGGTCCTAGTAGATGATGGGCTCAGCAATGCCAAGCTGCTGCTAACAAAGCAAACAGAATATTGGCGTTAAAAAGGGATCAACTCCAGAGATAAAAGGATAATTCTCCCCTCTACAAGACTCTGGTCCGGCCGCACCTGGAGTATACTGTCCAGTTCTGGGCACCGGTCCTCAGGAAGGATGTACTGGAAATGGGGCGACTACAAAGAAGGGCAACAAAGCTAATAAAGGGTCTGGAGGATATTAGATATGAGGAAAGGTTGTGAGCTCTGAACTTATTCTCTCTGGAGAAGAGACGCCTGAGAGGGGATATGATTTCATTATATAAATACCGGACTGGTGACCCCACCATATATAAATACCGGACTGGTGACCCCACAATATACAAATACCGGACTGGTGACCCCACAATATATAAATACCGGACTGGTGACCCCACAATATATAAATACCGGACTGGTGACCCCACAATATATAAATACCGGACTGGTGACCCCACAATATATAAATACTGGACTGGTGACCCCACAATATATAAATACTGGACTGGTGACCCCACAATATATAAATACCGGACTGGTGACCCCCACAATATATAAATACCGGACTGGTGACCCCACAATGTATAAATACCGGACTGGTAACCCCACAATATATAAATACCGGACTGGTGACCCCACAATATATAAATACCGGACTGGTGACCCCACAATATATAAATACCGGACTGGTGACCCCACAATATATAAATACCGGACTGGTGACCCCACAATATATAAACACTGGACTGGTGACCCCACAACATATAAATACCGGACTGGTGACCCCAAAATAGGGAGAAAACTTTTTCTCAGAAGGGAGTTTAACAAGACTCGTGGCCACTCATTAAAATGAGAAGAAAAGAGGTTTAACCTTAAACTATGTAGAGGGTTCTTTACTGTAAGAGGCAAGGATGTGGAATTCCCTTCCACAGGCGGTGGTCTCAGCGGGGGGCATTGATAGTTCCAAGAAACTATTAGAAAAGCACATGAATGACCACAACATACATGATATACAATGTAATACTGACATATAATCACACACATAGGTTGGACTTGATGGACTTGTGTCTTTCTTCAACCTCACCTACTATGTAACAATGCGGATAGACAACCAAAATATACCCCCACCCCCACCCTCCCCGCCCCTTCCCACCTACCTTCACATTTCTGACACTTCTTGCAGTTTGGTTCGGCATTCGGGTGATCCATGTAGCCGTTGGATGGACAGGGCCTACACTGCCCACATTTTTTGTTTAAGAAATAACCTGCAGACAGGAAGACATGAAAAGTGTAAACTGCGTCACACAACCCCGCAAGGACCATCACATCAAAACAAAAATCTTTCAATAAACCGCCACCGACAAACCGATAAGGGGCGAGCATAACATTGCAATCCATTTCTAGGGGCGGCCCCCAGCCACGTTTCACATTGGGCGGATTTTTGACCAGCCAATGGGAGTATGGCCTGATTGCAGCCAATTAGGTATGTAATGAGTAGACACGCCCACAGCGAGCCATAAAACCGGGGCAGGAAGGCGGAACCATACAGAGCACAGCGGTCCGTTCATCAATAGCTTTATTTAACCCCTTCCCGCCCATTTCCAACATCCCTTTATAACGCCTCCGTCACGGACGACGTCCCTATATGACGAAATGCATAGGGTGGAGCGACGTGCTGACGTCATTGCGGTCCACGAGTCCCAGAGAGACGGGCTGCTGCTATCCTGCCGGCCGGCGCAATTGTTTTTAAAGGCATTCATTTACAGTCTTCGATGTAAGTGCAATTAATTAAGCATTTGTAATAATATTTTAAGGATTTTATACTACGGGGAGCCTTTTGTATTCGGGGGAATACATTTGACAACGCCTCCTGCATGGTTGGTTTGCATGTCGTCAGAGGATCGTCGGATGGTACTTAAAGGTCCTGGCTGGGTATATAGCCACAAGTGTCACTGACCTTCCGTAATAGCGAGTGCTTTGTCTATGGTGGTGGAATCTACTGGATCACACACTTCAAGGTGGCGGATGGTGTTCATACTGACAATAAATATTGATTATTTCATTACCTTTCGACTTTATTAAATCACCTTTGTCAGGGCTGGGCTCAGCCCTTCCCTCTCTGAGCTGGCCGCTCAGCTGTCGGCTAATTGCCAGCTCCTATCTCTCTCCACAGTGACTCACCTGTTGATGATATCCTGCTCGTTAGTCCTGCCTACTTAAGCCGTCCAGTCCAGAGGATCTCTGCCTTCACCTTGGTCACATCTCTAGAGATGCTCTCCTGTGTTTAAACATTCCTTCTGGCTCCAGATCCTGCTTGCTGTTCTACTACGCTCCTCTCTGGCTCCCTGATGTTTTGGCTTGTCTGGCTATCTGTTCCGGTTCCTGAACTCTGGCTATGTTTTGACTACGTTTACTCTGTTTACCTTTTTTTTATTATTATTAAACAAGTGAGATTTAACTGTACTTTTGTCTCAGTCTGATTCGTGGTTTCTGACAACTTTTTGTTTTGGTGTATTGATTTGTATAATATTATTAGCACAACTCCATATAGGATTATATCCCTTTAAAAGAGTCTGTACACTTGAGAGGCAGGAAGGATCAGCTGAACACATGACCACTGTGATTGGCTGCCACAGTGATCACATGGTTGGGAGCTGGTCCCAATATGTCATCAGTTAAAACGAAGCAAGTAGTAATGCATCCAATTGAAGCTATACAGAAAAACACCTGTATAGAGGATGAGCCCCACCTACCTCTCACCTAGGTTATACAGAATGAAGACAGACACCTGTATAGAGGATGAGCCCCACCTACCTCTCACCTGGGTTACACAGGACATAGACAGACACCTATATAGAGGATGAGCCCCACCTACCTCTCACCTGGGATACACAGGACATATACAGACACCTATATAGAGGATGAGCCCCACCCACCTCTCACCTGGGTTACACAGGACATAGACAGACACCTATATAGAGGATGAGCCCCACCTACCTCTCACCTGGGTTACACAGGACATAGACAGACACCTATATAGAGGATGAGCCCCACCCACCTCTCACCTGGGATACACAGGACATATACAGACACCTATATAGAGGATGAGCCCCACCCACCTCTCACCTGGGTTACACAGGACATAGACAGACACCTATATAGAGGATGAGCCCCACCTACCTCTCACCTGGGTTACACAGGACATAGACAGACACCTATATAGAGGATGAGCCCCACCCACCTCTCACCTGGGATACACAGGACATATACAGACACCTATATAGAGGATGAGCCCCACCTACCTCTCACCTGGGATACACAGGACATATACAGACAACTATATAGAGAATGAGCCCCACCCACCTCTCACCTGGGATACACAGGACATATACAGACAACTATATAGAGAATTAGCCCCACCTACCTCTCACCTGGGATACACAGGACATATACAGACACCTGTATAGAGGATGAGCCCCACCCACCTCTTACCTGGGATACACAGGACATAGACAGACACCTATATAGAGGATGAGCCCCACCCACCTCTCACCTGGGTTACACAGGACATAGACAGATACCTATATAGCGGATGAGCCCCATCCACCTCTCACCTGGGTTACACAGGACATAGACAGACACCTGTATAGAGGATGAGCCCCACCCACCTCTCACCTGGGTTACACAGGACATAGACAGACACCTGTATAGAGGATGAGCCCCACCCACCTCTCACCTGGGTTACACAGGACATATACAGACACCTATATAGCGGATGAGCCCCACCCACCTCTCACCTGGGATACACAGGACATATACAGACACCTATATAGAGGATGAGCCCCACCCACCTCTCACCTGGGTTACACAGGACATATACAGACACCTATATAGAGGATGAGGCCCACCCACCTCTCACCTGGGTTACACAGGACATATACAGACACCTATATAGAGGATGAGGCCCACCCACCTCTCACCTGGGTTACACAGGACATAGACAGACACCTGACAATAAATATTGTATAAATATTGGGGGAATCCATAGTGAAGAAGGATCTGGGGGTTTTGGTAGATCATAAGCTCAATAATAGCATGCAATGCCAAGCTGCGGTTTCCAAAGCGAGCAAAGTCCTTTCTTGTATTAAGAGAGGTATGGACTCCAGAGAGAGAGATATCATTTTGCCCCCCTGTTCAAATCATTAGTAAGACCTCACCTGGAATATGCAGTTCAGTTTTGGGCACCAGTTCTCAAAAAGGTTATCGGGGAACTGGAGAAAGTGCAGAGAAGGGCAACCAAACTGATAAGAGGCATGGAGGAGCTCAGCTATGAGGAAAGATTAGAGGAACTGAATTTATTCTCTTGATAAGAGGAGATTAAGGGGGGATTTGATAAACATGTACAAATATATAAGGGGTCCATATAGGGAACTTGGTGTCGAGTTATTCACTTTAAAGTCAACAAAGAGGACAAGGGGGCACTCTTTACGTCTAGAGGAGAAGAGATTTCATCTCCAAATACGGAAAGGTTTCTTCACAGTAAGAGCTGTGAAAATGTGGAATAGACTCCCTGCAGAGGTGGTTATGGCCAGCTCAGTGGATTGCTTTAAGAAAGGCCTGGATTATTTCCTAAGTGTACGTAATATAACTGGGTACTAAAATTTATAGGTAAAGTTGATCCGGGGAAAATCCGATTGCCTCTCGGGGGATCAGGAAGGAATTTTTTCCCCTGCTTTAGCAAATTGGATGATGGCTCTGCTGGGGTTTTTTGCCTTCCTCTGGATCAACTGTGGGTATAGAATTGGGTATATGGGCTGGTATATGTATGTGTGTATGTGTGTGTGTATATGTATGTGTATATGTATATATATATGTATGTATATGTGTATATATGTATATATATATATATATATGTATATGTATGTATATGTATGTATGTGTGTATGTATATATATATATATATATATATATATATATATGTATATATATGTGTATATATGTGTATAGTATATTTTATTTTATTTTTTTTATTTTTTTTGGTTGAACTGGATGGACTTGTGTCTTTTTTCAACCTGACTAACTATGTAACTATGTAACCTATATAGAGGATGAGCCCCACCCACCTCTCACCTGGGTTACACAGGACATAGACAGACACCTGTATAGAGGATGAGCCCCACCCACCTCTCACCTGGGTTACACAGGACATATACAGACACCTATATAGAGGATGAGCCCCACCCACCTCTCACCTGGGTTACACAGGACATATACAGACACCTATATAGCGGATGAGCCCCACCTACCTCTCACCTGGGTTACACAGGACATAGACAGATACCTATATAGCGGATGAGCCCCATCCACCTCTCACCTGGGATACACAGGACATATACAGACACCTATATAGAGGATGAGCCCCACCCACCTCTCACCTGGGTTACACAGGACATATACAGACACCTATATAGAGGATGAGGCCCACCCACCTCTCACCTGGGTTACACAGGACATAGACAGACACCTATATAGAGGATGAGCCCCACCCACCTCTCACCTGGGTTACACAGGACATAGACAGACACCTATATAGAGGATGAGCCCCACCCACCTCTCACCTGGGTTACACAGGACATATACAGACACCTATATAGAGGATGAGCCCCACCCACCTCTCACCTGGGTTACACAGGACATATACAGACACCTATATAGAGGATGAGCCCCACCCACCTCTCACCTGGGTTACACAGGACATATACAGACACCTATATAGCGGATGAGCCCCACCCACCTCTCACCTGGGATACACAGGACATATACAGACACCTATATAGAGGATGAGCCCCACCCACCTCTCACCTGGGATACACAGGACATATACAGACACCTATATAGAGGATGAGCCCCACCCACCTCTCACCTGGGATACACAGGACATATACAGACACCTATATAGAGGCTGAGCCCCCCCACCTCTCACCTGGGATACACAAGACATATACAGACACCTATATAGCGGATGAGCCCCCCCCACCTCTCACCTGGGATACACAGGACATATACAGACACCTATATAGAGGCTGAGCCCCCCCCACCTCTCACCTGGGTTACACAGGATGCAGCAGCTGTTGTGCTGAGTGCGACATCCATCTCCCTGGACTCCTCTATCGCAGTCGCAGAGATGACTCCATAGGACACAGAGGAGCACAGACAGTACACACCACATCTTCATAGTCTCTGGTGACCCCTCCTCGGTTGCTGTTCGGCTCCTGAAGTGACTCACCTATAGAAGAGACAATATAAATACCTGCGGTGATAACGGTCACATGATTCATCTATGCGATAAAATATCTGCTACGGCCTAATTATTCTCTTTCTGTAGAAGAGGTAATCCTCCTGTAATTATTGTGTGGAGGACGAGTGATTTATGGGGATGAAAAGGATCTGTGCTTTCATCAAATTACCTGGAAAACACCCTCAGATCTGAAATACGGATTCCTGGAAGAGATTTCTATTGAGAGTTTCAAAAAAATTCAAACAGAAAGACTTTATATTGTATATTGGTGGGATGGAGGGCGAGTCAGCCGGTACAATCCAAACTTATCCAAGCTTATATAATTGGGCAATGACTGGGGGGGATGTATAAGGAGGATCATCATTCATACTCAGACAATCTCACCTACAGCATTGTAGTAATATGATTATCCTTTATACAGAGAGGATTTCCCAATGTCTTTATACTGATGAGATCATGGGGGACCCATTTGGGGAGTGTACAATACGATTCATGGGTGAAACTATGAAGAGAAGCTGAATAGTGTCTCATATACATATGGAAACGTGGCCCTCACCCCTGCAAGGGCCACAATTTGTCCCTGGGTCATCTCCCAAACAGGTGCAATGGCAGCCAGGCACTCTTCTGGCTCAATGAACAGTCTAGGGCAGGGATAGGCAACCTTGGCACTCCAGCTGTGAGAAAACTACCAATCCTGAGGTTGCCTACCCATAGTCTAGGGCCCGGGGTTGGCTTTATTAAAATGTATTGCTGATTAACTTGGATAGGGTGTAGGGAGCTATGGGATACTCCATGAACATAGAGCAATCAAGGACACTCACCACTGTAAGCCCTTGTACACACGGTCGGACATTTCGACAACCAAATTCGTCGGACTTTGTCCGTCGGATCTTGTCCGTCGGATCTTGTCCGAAACTGTTGCATACACACGGTCGGACAAAGTTGTTGAAAAATCCGATCTTTCAGAACTTGATGACGTAATTTCGTTACGACGGGACTACGTTCAGGCTAGTAGCCAATAGCTTTGGTGTAGGAATTGGATCTGAGCATGCGTGGCACTTTGTCCGATCGGAATTCTCTACACATGATCGGAGTATGTCCGATCGGACCAGTTTGTCGGAAAATATTTCCAGCAAGTTGGAAAATTTGGTCCGATGGATATTCCGACGGAAACAGTCCGATGCATACCACACACAGTCGGATTATCCGACAACACGGTCCGATAGGACACATTCCGACGGATTCTCCGACCGTGTATACAAGGGCTTATACTACTTCTCTGAAGGGTCTCTCTGACAAGAGCCCAAAAAATGGGCAGCACCGGGACACCTTCAGTAATGCCCCGGGCCAGGCAAGCAATAGTAAAGATATCCTAGGTCAATAGTCACTAGAATCTTCCCTTAGGTCTATACTCACAATGTCCCTGGATTTTGGATGCCTTCCTCCAATATCAGACACAATATCACCATGAGTTTCCAAGACCAGATCCACACTGATCTCCAAGACCAGATTTCACATTGATCTTCAAGACCAGATTCACAGTGATCTCCAAGACCAGATCCACACTGATCTCCAAGACCAGATTTCAAGACCAGATTCACAGTGATCTCCAAGACCAGATTTCACATTGATCTTCAAGACCAGATTCACAGTGATCTCCAAGACCAGATCCACACTGATCTCTAAGACCAGATTTCACATTGATCTTCAAGACCAGATTCACAATGATCTCCAAGACCAGATTTCACATTGATCTTCAAGACCAGATTCACAGTGATCTCCAAGACCAGATCCACACTGATCTCCAAGACCAGATTTCAAGACCAGATTCACAGTGATCTCCAAGACCAGATCCACAGTGGTCTCCAAGACCAGATCCACAGTGGTCTCCAAGACCAGATCCACAGTGGTCTCCAAGACCAGATCCACAGTGGTCTCCAAGAACAGATCCACAGTGGTCTCCAAGAACAGATCCACAGTGGTCTCCAAGAACAGATCCACAGTGGTCTCCAAGACCAGATCCACAGTGGTCTCCAAGACCAGATCCACAGTGGTCTCCAAACCAGATCTATAGTGATCTCCAAGACCAGATCTACAGTGGTCTCTAAGACCAGATCTACAGTGGTCTCCAAGACCAGATTCCCAGTGGTCTCCAAGACCAGATTCCCAGTGATCTCCAAGATCAGATCCACAGTAGTCTCCAAACCAGATCTACAGTGGTCTCCAAGACCAGATCCATAGAGTTCTCCAAGACCAGATCCACAGTGATCTCCAAGACCAGATCTACAGTGGTCTCCAAGACCAGATCCACAGTGGTCTCCAAGACCAGATCCACAGTGGTCTCCAAGACCAGATCCACAGTGGTCTCCAAGACCAGATCCACAGTGGTCTCCAAGAACAGATCCACAGTGGTCTCCAAGACCAGATCCACAGTGGTCTCCAAGACCAGATCCACAGTAGTCTCCAAGACCAGATCCACAGTAGTCTCCAAACCAGATCTACAGTGGTCTCCAAGACCAGATCCATAGAGTTCTCCAAGACCAGATTCCCAGTGGTCTCCAAGATCAGATCCACAGTGGTCTCCAAACCAGATCTATAGTGATCTCCAAGACCAGATCCACAGTGATCTCCAAGACCAGATCTACAGTGGTCTCCAAGAACAGATCCACAGTGGTCTCCAAGAACAGATCCACAGTGGTCTCTAAGACCAGATCTACAGTGGTCTCCAAGACCAGATTCCCAGTGATCTCCAAGATCAGATCCACAGTAGTCTCCAAACCAGATCTACAGTGGTCTCCAAGACCAGATCCACAGTGATCTCCAAGACCAGATCTACAGTGGTCTCCAAGAACAGATCCACAGTGGTCTCCAAGAACAGATCCACAGTGGTCTCCAAGACCAGATCTACAGTGGTCTCCAAGACCAGATTCCCAGTGATCTCCAAGATCAGATCCACAGTAGTCTCCAAACCAGATCTACAGTGGTCTCCAAGACCAGATCCATAGAGTTCTCCAAGACCAGATCCACAGTGATCTCCAAGAACAGATCCACAGTGGTCTCCAAGACCAGATCCAAGGTGATCTCCAAGACCAGATCTACAGTTGTCTCCAAGACCAGAGTCACAGTGATCTCCAAGACCAGATTTATAGTGATCTCCAAGACCAGATCCACAGTGATCTCCCTCACTTAGCTTCAGAGAGTTTAGCAGAACAGCCCCCCCCATATCTACCACAGATTGGATCTTAATGAACACCAATAGGATTTCCAGCTAGGCTGCCCAGTAGGATGGAAACGTCTCATCCTGGACAAGGACTGCCTCAGGCCCCAGACTATTTATACACTTTATTGGATGTTTTATAGCAGAAAGTAAAAATGATTGTATTATTTTTTCAAAATTGTCGGACTTTTTTTGTTTATAGTGAAAAAAAAAAAGTGAAAAATAAGTGATCAAATACCACCAAAAGAAAACAATATTTGTGGGAAAAAAGTGGCTATAGCAATAATCACAAGTAAAACCGGGCAGATAATAGATCAACTTGGTCCATTCAGCCTGGCCATGTACGGTTTGAATCTTAATTGGTTCAGCAGGAGATTTGAACCATGTATGGCCAGATCACCAGATGAAAATAGAAGAAAGATTGATGGCTCGCTTCACGTTAGCGCATCTCCGTCGCACAATTTCCAGTGTGACTTTGATGCGATTTTTTTGTGCGATTGTGACCCGACTTTACATTCTATGGATCACATCAAAAGTGTAAAAGTTCAACTGCAAGTCGTGCCAATTTGAACGGGCGCCATTGACAAGAATGGGGTGTTCATGCAACTTTCGTGTCCAAAAAGTCACATGACAAATCGCACAAGTGTAAATGGAGCCTAAAAACGAAAACTAACGCAGCCACCACATCGAAGAATTGGTGATCTACAATATAATAAATATTTGTTTTTTGTTTAAGCAACAATATGTACAAATGGAATGTAGCGATGTATCAACGTTTGTATCACTTTGTGGTAGGAAGATAAATGAATCTAGAGTAATAACTCTGATACATTGTCACATGTAGGAAGGAAAAATACGGCCAGGAAGGGAATTTTCCTGATATGAAGAGGTGATGGCAGGTGAAGGTTATAGGAAGCTAAGAGGAAATTTCAATTCATTAAAAAGGGAAAGAATATTTCTTCTGGGAAATCCCGAGTGACTGTCATGTAATGTTTGCAGCACTCCTTACAGCTTGTGACTCCTAGAAGCGGAACGCAGGGCGATCGCAGCGACCGCAATGAATGGCGCCGTGCAAATACCCAACTGGTCACCGGCACTCCGGATGTACATTTTTTACATTTAGGGCTCATCCACACCAGGGGGAGTGTGTCTTCGCACGTGCGTTTTTATTTATTTACGTGATCCTGCGTGTCACATTTTAGGGCAACCCAATCATTTCAATGAGCTTCCCTATGTGCGTGAAACATGCCAAGAAAGTGCTGGCAAGGTTCTTAACGCACGTGTGTTTGCTTGATGCGTGGGTGTGCCAATAAGAGTTACTGGTACCCGTGATCATAATGGCGTTCAGGAAAACGCATGATTTATTGATTTTGCACTGTTCCCCGTACCAGGTGTGCTGAGCCCTGATTGGGAAAAATGTCACATATGCCAGAAATAGCCAACGTTTTGGGGGCCCCGCAAGGTGATATGGTGAAATAACCCTGCGGGGCCCAAAAACGTTTGGAGCTTTTTCTATTTTGGGGATAAACACTGCGGTCTGCTGCGATATACGATGGGAGGGAACGCGGTGAAGGGGGGGATTCTTCTATCCAGTATGGGGGTCTGCTGCGATATACGATGGGAGGGAACGCGGTGAAGGGGGGGATTCTTCTATCCAGTATGGGGGTCTGCTGCGATATACGATGGGAGGGAACGCGGTGAAGGGGGGGATTCTTCTATCCAGTATGGGGGTCTGCTGTGATATACGATGGGAGGGAACGCGGTGAAGGCGAAGATTCTTCTATCCAGTATGGGGGTCTGCTGTGATATACGATGGGAAGGAACGCGGTGAAGGGGAGGATTCTTCTATCCAGTATGGGGGTCTGCTGTGATATACGATGGGAGGGAACGCGGTGAAGGGGGGGATTCTTCTATCCAGTATGGGGGTCTGCTGTGATATACGATGGGAGGGAACGCGGTGAAGGCGAGGATTCTTCTATCCAGTATGGGGGTCTGCTGTGATATACGATGGGAGGGAATGCGGTGAAGGGGGGGATTCTTCTATCCAGTATGGGGGTCTGCTGTGATATACGATGGGAGGGAACGCGGTGAAGGGGGGGATTCTTATATCCAGTATGGGGGTCTGCTGTGATATACGATGGGAGGGAACGCGGTGAAGGGGGGGATTCTTATATCCAGTATGGGGGTCTGCTGCGATATACGATGGGAGGGAACGTGGTGAAGGGGGGGATTCTTCTATCCAGTATGGGGGTCTGCTGTGATATACGATGGGAGGGAATGCGGTGAAGGGGGGGATTCTTCTATCCAGTATGGGGGTCTGCTGTGATATACGATGGGAGGGAACGCGGTGAAGGGGGGGATTCTTCTATCCGGTATGGGGGTCTGCTGTGATATACGATGGGAGGGAACGCGGTGAAGGGGGGGATTCTTCTATCCAGTATGGGGGTCTGCTGTGATATACGATGGGAGGGAACGCGGTGAAGGGGGGGATTCTTCTATCCAGTATGGGGGTCTGCTGTGATATACGATGGGAGGGAACGCGGTGAAGGTGAGGATTCTTATATCCAGTATGGGGGTCTGCTGTGTTATATACGATGGGAGGGAACGCGGTGAAGGGGGGGATTCTTCTATCCAGTATGGGGGTCTGCTGTGATATACGATGTTAGGGAACGCGGTGAAGGCTGCAGATAAAAAGGACTGGGGAGTCTATGTCCTCAGTTCCTTTCTCTGTCTCCAAATGGAGACATCAGGGGTCTGTTTAGATCCCTGATATTTCACCAAAGCCCCCAACAGGGGGTCCAAAAAAATAAAGTTTAAAAAAAATACTGTAAAAAGTAATAAAAATAAAAACTACAGACACCCTCTGCTGATCTGCTGATATACAGACGTGTGTTTGTGCTCTGGGGTCCACATCCTACTGCAGGGGTCTCAAACTGCCCTTCAGCTGTTGCAAAACTACAAGTCCCATGAGGCATTGCAAGGACGACAGTTACAAGCATGACTCTCATAGGCAGAGGCATGATGGGACTTGTATTTTCGCAACAGCTGGAGGGCCGCCAGTTTGAGACCCCTGCCCTAATGCAATAGGCTCCGCACACCTATGGCTGGGACAAGCTCATCTAGCGCCTGGGACAAAGATGGCCAAACTACCAGCCTTGTAACAGAAGGAAGGCACCCCCCATTCTTAATCCTTACAATAAACCATTGCGCCCAGGGCAGCCTCCCATCCCGCCCCCCACCCCTAGTCCCAGTCCAGGGTTGCACAGGTGGTCATTTATATATTATACAAAGTTAAAGTGTTTGTTATTTCACACTTAGTAGTCACTGGCAGACCCTCCAATATATTGAGGCAGTGCACACTGTATATGTCTTTCCCAAAAACGAGCGTTGTAAATAGCTATTTAGAGCTGTCTTCAGGCCGGTCAGGTGACCCGCGGCCGCTTTTCAGCTCCGATGGATGGCTTCCGGAGGAGGGGCCGTAATCAACCTCTGACTTCAGCCGGGGAGATCACAGATGGAGACAAGGAGCTGACAGGGAGGGAGGAGGGGATGAGGGAGAGAGGTGAGAGCAGGCTGCGGATGACGGAGGGACGCACTGACCACGGCGGTCAGGGCTCAGCTGCCCTGATTTTTGTGGTCAGTACAGAGAGGGGATTCAGGAAGTGGAGGGTTCAGGGAGGTTTTTTTTTTTTTTTTTTGCAGCTTGCGCTGCACTGTTTAATCTGCTTTAAGGGACCAGGATATCTATATATTCTATTGGGTTAACAAACACTTTAAGAACAATTCTTCTATGAACAGGTAAAGCTCACCATACACATAAAGATTTCTCTCATTCCTCTCTGCCCTAAACATGCTGGATGGAAGAATCTCCCACTTAGGGCCAGGACAAGGGGTGGGCGGCAGGGTCTGTTGCCCTGGGAGCGATAGTTTACTGTAGGGATGGGGGGAGCCTTTGTTCTGTTCCAAGGCTGACAGGAGTAGTGATAGTGGAAGTGATTTTCACAAGGGAGTGACTGCTGGGTGTAGGATCCCCTAAGCTTGCACATCATGAGCGGGGGAGGGGGGCGCAGTTTGGCACCTTTGACCCAGGCGCCGGGGGACCTTGTCCCGGCACTTCTCCCACTGCCGGCTAGCATATTGTGACAGCCACCGAACCTGTCACTGTCAGAATATCTGAACAGTGGTTGCAGCTGATCGGTCACACTCACTGCACGGCAGATATTTTTTTTCTCCGCCACGCTCGTGTGATTTCTCAATCAAGGTTTGTCAAGTTGGGTGGTGTTGGCAGTGCCACCTGCGGCTCCAATTTCAGCTGATTTGCAGCATCATATGGCCGGCTTTTGTAATGCAATTCAGAAAATTCTGTACAGACAGAACACACCCGAGGCCAAAGCCAGTGGTCTATCTATGCCAAAATTCTTTGTGTGACGACATGAAAACCTGAATCCTACAAGGACTGGTTTCTTTATTATATCTATTTGATGGGATTATGAATGGACAGATCAACAGACATTCTAATATCCTGCAAACAGAAGGCTGTAATCGCAATAAAACCAATTTACTAAAAATCCTGCCCTGCATTCCGTAGCCGGGGGTGTAATTGGATGGATTTGGTAAAACGTAACATGCTCCACCTTGTGGACACAATTGGAATTACAAATACAAAACTCAAGCTCATTGCTTTGCTAAACTTCGCACACTTATACTATATAGAAGTGTGCGACCCCCCCTGCCCCTCTCCTTCCAATGATGGAGTTCAGGTACCCCCAGGGAAGGGTCCTGGTAATACTCCATCATACAAAGACATTGGGGGCAATTGTTCTCCTCCAACCTTGGTAACAGTTTGGTGAGGACCCTTTTCTGTTCCAGCATGACTGTGCCCCCCCTCGGCTGTACAAAGCCAGCTCCATAAAGACATGGTGTGGCCAGTGTGGACCAGCTCCATAAAGACACAGTGTGGCCAGTTTGGACCAATTCCATAAAGACATTGTGTGACCAGTTTGGACCAGCTGAATAAAGACATGGTGTGACCAGTTTGGACCACCTCCATAAAGACATGGTGTGACCAGTTTGGACCACCTCCATAAAGACATGGTGTGACCAGTTTGGACCACCTCCATAAAGACATGGTGTGACCAGTTTGGACCACCTCCATAAAGACATGGGGTGACCAGTTTGGACCACCTCCATAAAGACATGGGGTGACCAGTTTGGACCACCTCCATAAAGACATGGGGTGACCAGTTTGGACCACCTCCATAAAGACATTGTGTGACCTGTTTGGACCAGCTGAATAAAGACATGGTGTGACCAGTTTGGACCACCTCCATAAAGACATGGTGTGACCAGCTCCATAAAGACATGGTGTGGCCAGTTTGGACCACCTCAATAAAGACATGGTGTGACCAGTTTGGACCACCTCCATAAAGACATGGTGTGACCAGTTTGGACCACCTCCATAAAGACATGGTGTGACCAGTTTGGACCACCTCCATAAAGACATGGTGTGACCAGTTTGGACCACCTCCATAAAGACATTGTGTGACCAGTTTGGACCACCTCCATAAAGACATTGTGTGACCAGTTTGGACCACCTCCATAAAGACATGGTGTGACCAGTTTGGTGTGGAGGAACTTGAGTGTCCTGCACAGAGCCCTGACCTCATCCCTACTGATCACCTTTGGAATGAACTAGAATGCCGATGATGAACCAGATCTTCTCATTCAACATCAGTACCTGACCTCACAAATGGGTGCAAATTTCCACAGACACCCTCCAAAATCTTGTGGAAAGTCTTTCCAGAAGAGTGGATGATGGTGTAGCTATGGGAGAAGGATGGGGGGCAATTTCAATGCTACAACACCTTTTATGAACCCCCCTCCCCCTTCCTGTGGTGTGACCAGTGTGGAGGAACTGGGGTGTCCTGTACAATGTAGATCATCAGATATTTCCCTCTAAGGAGAGAATAACATCAATAAAATGAACTTTATTCTGTATATGGTCTGATAATCTATGGAGAACCACATCTAGAAAAGATACAGAAACATTACTGACATATTTTATCTTATTAAGCACCACAATTATATTATTCTAGTATTTACATAATATTATTCTTCTTCTAGTATTTATATTACATTATTATTAAAGTATTTATATATCATATTTATAATAGCACGCCGAGACCGGCAGTCCGGGATTCAAGCAATATCCAGAACAGCGGATCTGAGGAGTTGATTTCGGGTCATAGAGAGTCGTTCTCACCGACTCAGCCGTATGATTAAAGCACCTTTAGGTGTGAAACGCATTGAAGCAAAGCTGAGAGCTGTTCTTATGGACAGATAAATCCTCAGATCGCTGCAATCAGCTGCACAGACAATCCAATGTTCCATCCGAGTCCCCCTTACATTGGGGTCCCCATCAGAGCCCCCTTACATCTGGGTCCCCATCAGAGCCCCCTTACATCAGGGTCCCCATCAGAGTCCCACCTTACATCAGAGTCTTTATCAAAGTCCCACCTTACATCTGGGTCCCCATCAGAGCCCCCTTACATCAGGGTCCCCATCAAAGTCCCCTTTACATCAGAGTCCCCATCAGAGTCCCACCTTACATCAGAGTCCTCATCAAAGTCCCACCTTACATCTGGGTTCCCATCAGAGCCCCCTTTACATCAAAGTCCCCATCAGAGTCCCACCTTACATCAGGGTCCCCATCAGAGCCCCCGTTACATCAGAGTCCTCATCAAAGTCCCCCTTACAGCTGGGTCCCCATCAGAGTCCCCTTACATCGGGGGACCCCATCAGAGCCTCTCTTACATCAGGGTTCCCATCTGAGTCTCCCTTCCATCAGGGTCCCCATATGAGTTCCCCTTACATCAAGGACCCCAACAGAGCCCTCCACAGAAGTTCTCTCTTAGATCAAATAACCTATCAGCGGTCCCCATCAGGTAAGTGCAACTTACTTACACCATTGCTGTAGTCAGCGCAGCAGTATGACTGATCCAGTATGGACCGAAGAGGTTTAGTCCTGCTGCTGGGACTGTCCTAGGAACTGGGGGGAGGATTTCAGCACAGGGGGGGGGGGGGGAGGGGTCGGACCCTATCTGTGGGTGACATTCTAGTGGAAGAAAAGTTCAAAACTAACCTTAGAAAGTATTATTTTACTGAAAGAGTAGCAGATGCTTGGAATAGACTTCCAGCAGAGGTAGTGAGCCAGACAATTGCTGAATTCAAACATGCCTGGGACAAACCTAGAGACTACTACTCGGACAAAAAAAAAAAAAAAGAAGTAAAAAATAATAATTATATATATATATATATATATACTCAAAAAGTTAGAAAAAGTAAAAACATAAAAATATAATAATAATAAAAAAATTATATATATCCCAAATAGTTCATCTATTTGCCACATAGAAATGTATGAGAACTCTGAGAATAAATGTATTCGCTCTTCTTTGAGCTGTTAAATATCTCAGTAAAAGTATTTATCTCTTCAACAAGAGCACAAATACATTGCTGTTGATCCTGCCAATATTTTGTTACATTGTTATATGGTTACATAGTTAATATAGTTGAAAAAAAGTAAAGAATTTTTTTTTTTAATAAAAAGTAAAAAAAAAAAAAAAAAAGAAATCATAATAAAAAAGAAAATTATATATATATATATATATATATATATATATATATATATATATAGATAGATAACAAACTCAACCAGCAAATATACAAAATCACAAAAATGGACAGAAATTGCCTTTACTGTCATCACAGCACAAAATCCATCCGCTGTCCATTCACAGAACCTCCAGAACACCAAATAAATAATCAATAATCAATAATTTCAGTACGATTCTCCTAATACATCAAAAATTCAATAAAAGTAAACCAGTAATAGGTTGGGTAAAATAAAAAATAAAAACAACTTACTGATCGATCGCAGGCGTGTGAAGGAAGGCGCGCTGATAGTCATTCAATCGATCAATAGAGAATGTTGTACATAGAGCCTTCACTGTGAGCATGCTTGGAGCTGCTCGCTCTGTAGTGACTGTCTTTAGTGGAAAAAATCACACAGTGAATTCCGGCAGCACACCTCACCCACCACAACTGACACATGCAAAAAATGAAATGTCACATGTAGGTGTCTCATAGAAGTGAGAAGGTCAACCCTCTTTATTACCATCACCCAATGCAGCGAGGACCTAAATTAATGACCAAATTTATACATGTAAATGTCATATCAGGACAAAAAAAATTCTCAATGATGTCATTCTTTGTCACTGGAAACCCCAAGAAGCCTCAAGCATTGTGCACCTACAAAAACCTCACACTAGGGGGCGCTACAAAGTGAGTGTAAACTCTGTTTTTCATGACAATAAACATTGGGGCGAGATTTACTAATACTGGAGAGTGCAAAATCTGGTGCAGCCGTGCATGGCAGCCAATCAGCTTCTAACTTCAGCTTCTTCAGTTAAGCTTTGACAATGAAACCTGGAAGCTGATTGGCTGCCATGCACAGCTGCACCAGACTTTGCACTCTCTAGTTTTAGTAAATCCCCCCCATTGCGTCCAATGGGAAGAGCGCCAATCCCCCGGCAGGCCGCTGTCCTGGTGCAGCTCTATTATGAGCGCTCCTGGAACAGACCCCGATACCAGGGATCTGAGCAGTGGTGGCCACACACCCTTCAATAAATCATCAATTCTTTTCTGATCAATCTCCATATAGGAATAATCCATCTATAACACACGGGAAGTGGATTTGAATTGATAGTAGATTGTTAGCTCTAACGAGCAGAGCCCTCTGATCCCTCCTGTATTGATTTGTATTGTAAATGTACTGTCTGCCCTCATATTGTAAAGCGCTGCGCAAACTGTTGGCGCCATATAAATCCTGAATAATAATAATAATAATAATAGTTAAGACACAATCAAAACGTACAATTGTAAACTATTGGTTGTATCTTCTGTTTCCACCATGTTATCTCATAATCTGACCGATCGGAAATTTAATCGTATTGTGAACAAAGTATCTGCTTGATTTGAAAGGATCAATAATATTCCACCAATAGCTGATTGTTTGATCAGATCTGAATGAAGTGGAGTCTAAATTGATCAGAAGGGAAGTTATGGCCATTTGACTGTTTTGCAGAATGGATCATTTTCATTGATTTGCACATTGATCAGATGAATAAAATCTCAGTGTGTGTGGCCACCATAAAACATGTAAAAGTAGCCATAGACATACGATAATCAGATCCAGAGGATCACTAGGAGGTGGATTTATTAATGGCAAATAGCTTGAGCACTTTGCAATTGCTCCAGATCTTAGTAAATGAGGGGAATATTTACTTGTAAAGAACACCCAATCACATACAGGGAAGATCATTTAAAAAAATGAAAAAAAAAAAAAACAGCATTTTTCTTTGCACATGATTGGATGATGGAAGTGAGCGGCACTTTCCCTCATTTACTAAGGGAAAGAGTGCACAACCTGTTTGCCTTTAGTAAACCCCCCTCCCCCCAGCATGTTTAGTAACCAATGACTGATCAGTCCCGGGTCATCTATTTGCCACATTGAAATGTCTGGAGGAAACTCCGAGAATAAATAACTTCTCTTTTATGTGTTAAATATCTCAGTGAAAGTATTTGTATCACATCTCTTCATCAAGTGCAAGAAATACATCGCTATCGATCCTGCCAATAACTTGTTACATTGTTATATTGTTATTATTATAATACAGAATTTATATATTACTATTATTATTATTATTATACAGGATTTATTTAGCACCAGCAGTTTGTGCAGAGCTTTACAACCCGATGGCGGACAGTACAATACAGGAGGAATCAGAGGGCCCTGGTCCCGAGAGCTTACAATCTAGATAATTATATAGTTACATAGTTAATCTAGTTGAAAAAAAAAAAAAAAAAAAGACAAATCCTTCCAGTTCAACTCATCCTGTGATCTGATCACCTCCTCTCTCTCATCTGTGCCACCCGACTGTTATCAGTTATTGTTCCCAGCTATCCCCATAGACTGGCTGAATAGATAGATAGGGAGCTAGACAGACAGACAGATATAGAGATTGAGCGATAGATATAGAGATTGAGCGATAGATAGATAGATAGATATAGAGATTGAGCGATAGATAGACGGACAGACAGACAGAGAGACAGACGGATGGATATGAGGGGTCTTCAACAAGAAGTTTCCTCAATCTGAGACCCCCCACTATATGTCCCCATTCACTCAGCATGCCAAAAAATAATTGCAATAAATGATTCTTACCTTTCTGTATCTATAGATGGTTTATAAAGAAGATTCTGAAAGAAACTTCTATAGTTCAAAGGAGCTTCCAATATCCAATGAGGAGACAGAGTGCTGACCATACAATGTATCCCCCCTATACAATGTATCCCCCCTATACAATGTATACAATGTATCCCTCCTTTGTTAGGACAGATCTAGTGATGAGATCTGCCAGTACAGAGGACTACCCTGACTGCCCCGCCCCCTCATTAACATAACAGAAAAGTTAGTTATTATTTAAAGAGGAACTTCACTTAAAAAAAAAAAAAGTTAAAGGTCGGCAGTTATACAGTGGTGTGAAAAAGTGTTTGCCCCCTTCCTCATTTCCTGTTCCTTTGCATGTTTGTCACACTTAAGTGTTTCGGAACATCAAACCAATTTAAACAATAGTCAAGGACAACACAAGTAAACACAAAATGCAATTTGTAAATGAAGGTGTTTATTATTAAAGGTGAAAAAAAATCCAAACCATCATGGCCCTGTGTGAAAAAGTAATTGCCCCCTAAACCTAATAACTGGTTGGGCCACCCTTAGCAGCAACAACTGCAACCAAGCGTTTGCGATAACGTGCAATGAGGCTTTTACAGCGTCCTGGAGGAATTTTGGCCCACTCATCTTTGCAGAATTGTCCTAATTCAGTTACATTAGAGGGTTTTCGAGCATGAACGGCCTTTTTAAGGTCATACCACAACATCTCAATAGGATTCAGGTCAGGACTTTGGCACTCCAAAGTCTTCATTTTGTTTTTCTTCAGCCATTCGGTGGTGGACTTGCTGGTGTGTTTAGGATCATTGTCCTGCTGCAGAACCCAAGTTGGTTTCAGCTTGAGTACACGAACAGATGGTCGGACATTCTCCTTCAGGATCTCTTGGTAGACAGCAGAATTCATAGTTCCTTTTATCACGGCAAGTCTTCCAGGTCCTGAAGCAGCAAAACAGCCCCAGACCATCACACTACCACCACCATATTTTACTGTTGGTATAATGTTCTTTTTCTGAAATGCAGTGTTCCTTCTACGCCAGATATACTTGGACACACACCTTCCAAAGAGTTCCACTTTTGTCTCATCGCTCCACAGAATGTTGTCCCAAAAGTCTTGGGGATCATCAAGATGTGTTGTGGAGAAATTGAGACGAGCTTTGATGTTCTTTTTGCTCAGCAGTGGTTTTCTCCTTGGAACTCTGCCATGCAGGCCATTTTTGCCCAGTCTTTTCCTGATGGTGGAGGCATGAACGCTGACCTTAACTGAGGCAAGTGAGGCCTGCAGTTCCTTGGACGTTGTTGTGGGGTCTTTTGTGACCTCTTGGATGAGTCGTCGCTGCGCTCTTGGGGTAATTTTGGGCGGCCGGCCACTCCTGGGAAGGTTCACCACTGTTCCATGTCTTCGCCATTTGTGGATAATGGCTCTCACTGTGGTTCGCTGGATTCCCAAAGCTTTGGAAATGGCTTTATAACCCTTTCCAGACTGATAGATCTCAATTACTTTCTTTCTCAATTGTTCCTGAATTTCTTTGGGTCTCGGCATGATGTGTAGCTTTTAGGGATCTTCTGGTGGACCTTACTGTGTCAAGCAGCTCCTATTTAAGTGATGCCTTGATTGTGAACAGGTGTGGCAATAATCAGGCCTGGGTGTGGCTAGAGAAATTGAACTCAGGTGTGGACAACCACAGTTATAGTATGTTTTAACAAGGGGGGCAATCACTTTTTCACACAGGGCCATGATGGTTTGGATTTTTTTTCACCTTTAAAGTGGGAGTCCGCCGGGACTCCGCGTTTTTTTTTTTTTAAAGTCAGCAGCTACAAATACTGCAGCTGCTGACTTTTAAAATAGTGACACTTACCCGCCCAGCGCGCCCGCGATGTCGGCACCCGAAGCCGATCTCTGGATCGACACTCGAGTGCTGCCGCCGCCATCTTGGGTATGGGAATCAGGAAGTGGAGCCTTTCGGCTTCATTTCCCGGTTCCCTACTGCGCATGCGCGAGCCGCACTGCGCAATGAGGACGGTCCCCGCTGTCTCTGGGATCTGTGTGTTTCCCAGCAGGCAGCGGGGCACTTGCGGAAGGGGGCGGGCACTTGCGGAAAGGGGCGTAATGTACGCCCCTTTCCGCAGAGAGCTAGCCCGGAAGTGGGTGCAGTTACCTGGATTATCCAGGTAACTGCACCCCCCCTACCCCCTGAAAGGTGCCAATTGTGGCGCCGGAGGGGGGGAGGAATCCGATGAGCGGAAGGTCCATTTTAGGGTGGACCTCCGCTTTAATAATAAACACCTTCATTTACAAATTGCATTTTGTGTTTACTTGTGTTGTCCTTGACTATTGTTTAAATTGGTTTGATGTTCCGAAACACTTAAGTGTGACAAACATGTGAGGAAATGAGGAAGGGGGCAAACACTTTTTCACACGGCAGACGGAGAGACGGGCGAGCAAAGGGGGCGGGGGGGGGGTTCGCCGATCGATGGGGAGGTGTGGAGCATTTGACCGACCAAACGGGAGGGTGGTTTGTTTGCTTACCCCCCCCCCCCCCCAAAAAAAAGGAGCACCAGCTGCCACTGAATGTGACCAGAAACTTTCCAAATTTAAAAATGGCGCCATTTACATCCAAGGGAAACTGGTGATGAAAATGCAGTTTCCGGTTTTCTATACCATAGAGCTCATTCGGGACCTTCAGGTCCTGGACAAGCTCTATGGTAAGCAGGTGGAGCTCTCAGTCCGGAGAGGCACCAGTGGGAGATGAGGGGGGAGGGGCCTGTAAAAGCCATCTAGTGGCTAATTAGCTGCTAGGATATCTTTTACATAAAAAACAAACCACAAAAAAAAACAATAGCGGGTTGATGTATCTGTGGCATCATCCTGGTATAACCATGTGAAGTCACATGATGTACAGATATGCGATTTGGCGTTAAGTGGGCGGCATCTTCCACCCCCCATACAATCGCACACAGTGAGGCCGTCTTTTCCTTACCTTAATCTTGTTTAGTAACTGATGTAACAAACGAATGTCCGTTCTAGATGTCCGTGGACTAATCTTCTTTGCATCAGGTGGAGGAAGTAAAACAATCGATTGGAGGTTCTTCCTACAGAGAATTCTACAGAATCTCCTCTGAGAAGGAACGACACATTGATGGAAAGGAGCAGAAATCCCGGGATTATATATAACGCTCCATTGTTATTCCTGGAATGGGAGGAAGGAAAACAAAGGAACGTTCACATTCGGCGACTCCATAATTACATCACAAAGTTCTGAACGATCCTAATAAAGGAGTCAGTGATGATCAACGAGTACAAAGTGTTTTCATTCACATCGGGGACAGGAAGCCCCGACTCTCACAACGTTTCACGTTTGTTTCATTATTAATAAGACGAGTAAATATTACCTAATCTTCCCGGAAGACTCCGTCCCCACGCAGCCAATCTGTGAGTGCCTACTGGGAAACCATCGCCGGGTAATGCCCCAAAAAGTAGATGAAAAAGATCCCTGCAAATCTCTGACACACACGGACAGACAGACAGACCGACCAACAGACAGACCGACAGACCGACCGACCGACCGACCGACCGACAGACCGACCGACCAACAGACCGACCGACAGACAGACAGACCGACCGACCAACAGACCGACCGACCAACAGACTGACCGACAGACAGACAGACCGACCGACCAACAGACAGACAGACCGACCGACCAACAGACCGTCCGACAGACAGACAGACCGACCGACCAACAGACCGACCGACAGACAGACAGACCGACCGACCGACAGACAGACCGACCGACAGACAGACCGACCGACCGACAGACAGACCGACCGACCAACAGACAGACAGACAGACCGACCGACAGACAGACAGACCGACCGACAGACAGACCGACCGACCAACAGACCGACCGACAGACAGACAGACCGACCGACCAACAGACCGACCGACCAACAGACCGACCGACAGACAGACAGACCGACCGACCAACAGACCGACCGACAGACAGACAGACCGACCGACCAACAGACCGACCGACCAACAGACCGACCGACAGACAGACAGACCGACCGACCAACAGACCGACCGACAGACAGACAGACCGACCGACCAACAGACCGACCGACAGACAGACAGACCGACCAACAGACCGTACGACAGAAAGACAGACCGACCGACAGACAGACCGACCAACAGACCGACTGACAGACAGACCAACCGACCGACAGACCAACCAACAGACCGACAGACCGACCAACAGACCGACCGACAGACAGACAGACCGACCGACCAACAGACCGACCGACAGACAGACAGACCGACCGACCAACAGACCGACCGACAGACAGACAGACCGACCGACCAACAGACCGACCGACCAACAGACCGACCGACAGACAGACAGACCGACCGACCAACAGACCGACCGACAGACAGACAGACCGACCGACCAACAGACCGACCGACAGACAGACAGACCGACCAACAGACCGTACGACAGAAAGACAGACCGACCGACAGACAGACCGACCAACAGACCGACTGACAGACAGACCAACCGACCGACAGACCAACCAACAGACCGACAGACCGACCAACAGACCGACCGACAGACAGACAGACAGACCGACCAACAGACAGACAGACAGACCGACCAACAGACCGACCGACCGACAGACCGACCAACAGACCGACCGACAGACAGACAGACAGACCGACCAACAGACAGACAGACAGACCGACCAACAGACAGACAGACAGACCGACCAACAGACCGACCGACAGACCGACAGACCGACCAACAGACCGACCGACAGACAGACAGACCGACCAACAGACCGACAGACCGACCAACAGACCGACCGACAGACAGACAGACAGACCGACCAACAGACAGACAGACAGACAGACCAACAGCCCGACCGACCGACAGACCGACCAACAGACCGACCGACCGACCAACAGACCGACCGACAGACAGACCGACAGACCGACAGACAGACCGACCCACCAACAGACCGACCAACAGACAGACCAACAGACCGACCGACAGACAGACCGACAGACCGATCTTCTTTGCATCAGGTGGAGGAAGTAAAACAATCGATTGGAGGTTCTTCCTACAGAGAATTCTACAGAATCTCCTCTGAGAAGGAACGACACATTGATGGAAAGGAGCAGAAATCCCGGGATTATATATAACGCTCCATTGTTATTCCTGGAATGGGAGGAAGGAAAACAAAGGAACGTTCACATTCGGCGACTCCATAATTACATCACAAAGTTCTGAACGATCCTAATAAAGGAGTCAGTGATGATCAACGAGTACAAAGTGTTTTCATTCACATCGGGGACAGGAAGCCCCGACTCTCACAACGTTTCACGTTTGTTTCATTATTAATAAGACGAGTAAATATTACCTAATCTTCCCGGAAGACTCCGTCCCCACGCAGCCAATCTGTGAGTGCCTACTGGGAAACCATCGCCGGGTAATGCCCCAAAAAGTAGATGAAAAAGATCCCTGCAAATCTCTGACACACACGGACAGACAGACAGACCGACCAACAGACAGACCGACAGACCGACCGACCGACCGACCGACCGACAGACCGACCGACCAACAGACCGACCGACAGACAGACAGACCGACCGACCAACAGACCGACCGACCAACAGACTGACCGACAGACAGACAGACCGACCGACCAACAGACAGACAGACCGACCGACCAACAGACCGTCCGACAGACAGACAGACCGACCGACCAACAGACCGACCGACAGACAGACAGACCGACCGACCGACAGACAGACCGACCGACAGACAGACCGACCGACCGACAGACAGACCGACCGACCAACAGACAGACAGACAGACCGACCGACAGACAGACAGACCGACCGACAGACAGACCGACCGACCAACAGACCGACCGACAGACAGACAGACCGACCGACCAACAGACCGACCGACCAACAGACCGACCGACAGACAGACAGACCGACCGACCAACAGACCGACCGACAGACAGACAGACCGACCGACCAACAGACCGACCGACCAACAGACCGACCGACAGACAGACAGACCGACCGACCAACAGACCGACCGACAGACAGACAGACCGACCGACCAACAGACCGACCGACAGACAGACAGACCGACCAACAGACCGTACGACAGAAAGACAGACCGACCGACAGACAGACCGACCAACAGACCGACTGACAGACAGACCAACCGACCGACAGACCAACCAACAGACCGACAGACCGACCAACAGACCGACCGACAGACAGACAGACCGACCGACCAACAGACCGACCGACAGACAGACAGACCGACCGACCAACAGACCGACCGACAGACAGACAGACCGACCGACCAACAGACCGACCGACCAACAGACCGACCGACAGACAGACAGACCGACCGACCAACAGACCGACCGACAGACAGACAGACCGACCGACCAACAGACCGACCGACAGACAGACAGACCGACCAACAGACCGTACGACAGAAAGACAGACCGACCGACAGACAGACCGACCAACAGACCGACTGACAGACAGACCAACCGACCGACAGACCAACCAACAGACCGACAGACCGACCAACAGACCGACCGACAGACAGACAGACAGACCGACCAACAGACAGACAGACAGACCGACCAACAGACCGACCGACCGACAGACCGACCAACAGACCGACCGACAGACAGACAGACAGACCGACCAACAGACAGACAGACAGACCGACCAACAGACAGACAGACAGACCGACCAACAGACCGACCGACAGACCGACAGACCGACCAACAGACCGACCGACAGACAGACAGACCGACCAACAGACCGACAGACCGACCAACAGACCGACCGACAGACAGACAGACAGACCGACCAACAGACAGACAGACAGACAGACCAACAGCCCGACCGACCGACAGACCGACCAACAGACCGACCGACCGACCAACAGACCGACCGACAGACAGACCGACAGACCGACAGACAGACCGACCCACCAACAGACCGACCAACAGACAGACCAACAGACCGACCGACAGACAGACCGACAGACCGACCAACAGACCGACCGACAGACCGACCAACAGACCGACCGACAGACAGACCGACAGACCGACAGACCGACCGACAGACCGACCGACAGACCGACCGACAGACCGACCGACAGACCGACCGACCGACAGACAGACCGACCGACCGACCGACCAACAGACAGACAGACAGACCGACCAACAGACCGACCGACAGACAGACCGACAGACCGACCGACAGACCGACCGACAGACCGACCGACAGACCGACCGACAGACAGACCGACCGACCGACCGACCGACCGACCGACCGACAGACCGACCGACAGACCGACCGACAGACCGACAGACCGACCGACAGACCGACAGACCGACCGACAGACAGACCGACCGACCGACCGACAGACAGACAGACAGACCGACAGACAGACAGACAGACCGACCAACAGACCGACCGACAGACAGACAGACAGACCTACACACCGACAGACATTGTTGAAATACAGGAAGATGAGCTCCCTGGAGACTTGCAGTTAAAGGTTAACTCTCTCTTTCACCACTTGCCTACTGGCCACTTTCACCCCCATCCTGCCCCCCCCCCCCCCAATACCAGGCACTTTTCCCCCCTTCCTGCCCACCCCAATACCGGGCACTTTCACCCCCATCCTGCCCCCCCCCCAATTCCGGGCACTTTCACCCCCTTCCTGCCCCCCCAATACCGGACACTTTCCCTCCTTCCTGCCCAGACTCATTTTCAGCTTTCAGCGCTCTTGCACTTTGAATGACAATTACGCGGTCATGTAACACTGTACACATAGGACTTTTTTATAATTTTTTTCACACAAATAGAGATTTCTTTTGGTGGTATTTAACCTCTTGCCGTCCGCGCTATAGCCGAATGACAGCGACAGCGCAGACCTGAACTTCCAGGAGGCCGTCATATGACGGTACTCCCCTTTGCAGGGCGTGGGCTGTGATCACTGAGACTCGGGGTGATCACCGATCCCGAATAAGGGGTCGATCCCGGCTCCTTACCATGTGATCAGCTATCGGCCAATGACAGCTGATCACATGATGTAAACAAAAGCTCGGTAATCGTTTTTTATTTTTTTTCTCCTCACGCTGAGAAGAAAAAAACGATCACCGGCTTTTATTCAAGGGACAGCGGTCCCAAAGAGGAAGGAGGCACATCTGCACGAGTACCCCCTGCCAGTGCCACCTGCCAGTGCCCACTAGTGCCACCTATCAATGCCCACTAGTGGTGCCAATCAGTGCCACCTATCAATGCCCACTAGTGCCACCTATCAATGCCCACAAGTGGTGCCAATCAGTGTAACCGATCAGTGCCCATCACTGCCACCTATCGGTGCCCATCAGTTCCGCCTCACCAGCGTACATCAACGAAGGAGAAAAATGACCTGTTTGCAAAATTTTATAACAAAATATAAAATAATAAAAAAAAAATTTTATATTGGTCTTTTTACATTTTTTAAACAAAAAATAAAAACCGCAGAGGTGATCAAATACCACCAAAAGAAAGCTCTATTTGTGGGAAAAACAAAAACGATGGGTGCAGTGTTGTATGACCGCGCAATTGTCATTCAAAGAGCAACAGCGCTGAAAGCTGAAGATGTAAGTGCCCGGTAAGCAAGTGGTTAATCACCACTGGGGGGGGGTTAATTTTTTGCTAAGCAAGCAAAAAAAAGACCAACATTTTTGAAAAAAACTAATACTTTTCATAGTTTGTTATAACATTTTTGCAAATAAGTAATTTTTCTCCTTCACTGATGTGCGCTGATGAGGCGGCACTGATAGGTTGCACTGATGAGGCGGCACTGATGGTCACTGATGGGTGGTACTAATAAGTGGCATGATGGACACTGATAGGTGGCACTGATAGGCGGTACTAATAGGTGACATTGATGAGGCGGCACTGATAGACACTGATAGGTGGCACTGATGAGGCGGCACTGATAGACACTGATAGGCGGCACTAATAAGTGGCATTGATGGGCACTAATAGTTGGCATGATGAACACTGATAAGTGATACTTATGGGCACTGATGAGGCGGCACTGATAGGTGGCCCTAATAGGCGACATTGATGGGCACTGATAGGCACTGTTAGGCGGCACTGAAGAGGAAGCACTGGTGGACACAGATTGGCAGCACTGGTGGGCACAAATTGTCTGCCCCCATCAGAGGAGCTTCACATGATCCCAGGTCCCCCAGAGGAAGAAACCACCTCAGGCGCCACCGGCAGGGGGAGTGGTGCCCCATAAAATTTTATCGGAAAGTCCTTCGCTGGCTGGTAAAGTTGGCACCGTGCTTGCTTTAACCCCTTGTCTGCCGTGCCGTTTATAAAGGTATATATTGCTAGACAAGCGACGTGTGGATTGCATGGATCGGACGGTGGCATCTATTCCCGCTCCGGATAGTCGGATGGATTCGGATGATATCAGGCGCGGTGCAGAAGATCTCGCAGACACAATCATAAAATGTGAAGCTAAAAAAAAAAAAAAAATCCACACGCCTACTCCCGACTTACAACGCTAACCACACGTTCCGAAAATAGTCACCTTCAGCTCTAGCCCCGCCCACGTGTACGGTTCATTTCCCAATACAAACCACAACTACTACGAGATCCGCCAATTCATTCTTACTGGCGGAGTTCACAGGGAAACGCGGCAAAAAATACCTCCAAATATGGGAGGAAAAATAAAAGTCATAAAATGTAAATATTTACATGGAATTCCGTAGACGATGCCAGCGGGCCGAGTAGCCCAGCATGGGGGGGGGGGGGGGGGGGGGATGGGTGGAATGCTGCAGTGGAGGCTGCTGCTCAAAATTTTTAGTGGGGTGGAAAAATACTCAAAAATAAACATCGATTGCAGCCTCTGTGCCCACCATATGCAGCCAACTACCAAATCCCTCTGCTGCTCCCGGCCCCTCCTATCCAGCTTCCCTCTGCTGCTCCCGGACCCCTCCTATCCAGCTTTCCTCTGCTGCTCCCGGGCCCCTCCTATCCAGCTTCCCTCTGCTGCTCCCGGGCTTTTCCTATCCAGCTTCCCTCTGCTGCTCCCGGACCCCTCCTATCCAGCTTCCCTCTGCTGCTCCCGGACCCCTCCTATCCAGCTTCCCTCTGCTGTTCCGCTTCCCTCTGCTGTTCCCGGTCTTCTCCTATCCAGCTTCCCTCTGCTGCTCCCGGGCGTCTCCTATCCAGCTTCCTCTGCTGCTCCCAGCTTCTCCTATCCAGCTTCCCCTCTGCTGCTCCCGGACCCCTCCTATCCAAGCTTCCCTCTGCTGCTCCCAGGCCTCTCCTATCCAGCTTCCCTCTGCTGCTCCCGGACCCCTCCTATCCAGCTTTCCTCTGCTGCTCCCGGGCCCCTCCTATCCAGCTTCCCTCTGCTGCTCCCGGGCTTTTCCTATCCAGCTTCCCTCTGCTGCTCCCGGGCTTCTCCTATCCAGCTTCCCTCTGCTGCTCCCGGACCCCTCCTATCCAGCTTCCCTCTGCTGCTCCCGGACCCCTCCCTATCCAGCTTCCCTCTGCTGTTCCCGGTCCCCTCCTATCCAGCTTCCCTCTGCTGCTCCCGGGCCCCTCCTACCAGCTTCCTCTGCTGCTCCCGGGCTTCTCCTATCCAGCTTCCCTCTGCTGTTCCCGGTCCCCTCCTATCCAGCTCCCTCTGCTGCTCCCGGACCCCTCCTATCCAGCTTCCCTCTGCTGTTCCCGGGTCTTCTCCTATCCAGCTTCCCTCTGCTGCTCCCGGGCGTCTCCTATCCAGCTTCCCTCTGCTGCTCCCAGGCTTCTCCTATCCAGCTTCCCTCTGCTGCTCCCGGACCCCCTCCTATCCAGCTTCCCTCTGCTGCTCCCAGGCCTCTCCTATCCAGCTTTCCTCTGCTGCTCCCGGGCCCCTCCTATCAGCTTCCCTCTGCTGCTCCCGGGCTTCTCCTATCCAGCTTCCTCTGCTGCTCCCGGGCTTCTCCTATCCAGCTCCCTCTGCTGCTCCCGGACCCCTCCTATCCAGCTTTCCCTCTGCCCTCCCCGGGCTTCTCCCTATCCAGCTTCCCTCTGCTGCTCCCGGGCCCTCCTATCCAGCTTCCCTCTGCTGCTCCCGGACCCCTCCTATCCAGCTTTCCCTCTGCTGCTCCCGGGCTTCTCCTATCCAGCTTATCCTCTGCTGCTCCCGGGCTTCTCCTATCCAGCTTCCCTCTGCTGCTCCCCGGGCCCCTCCTATCCAGCTTCCCTCTGCTGCTCCCGGGCTTCTCCAATCCAGCTTATCTCTGCTGCTCCCGGGCTTCTCCTATCCAGCTTCCCTCTGCTGCTCCCGGGCCCCTCCTATCCAGCTTCCCTCTGCTGCTCCCGGACCCCTCCTATCCAGCTTCCTCTGCTGCTCCCGGACCCCTCCTATCCAGCTTCCCTCTGCTGCTCCCGGACCCCTCCTATCCAGCTTCCCTCTGCTGCTCCCGGACCCCTCCTATCCAGCTTCCCTCTGCTGCTCCCGGACCCCTCCTATCCAGCTTCCCTCTGCTGCTCCCAGGCTTCTCCTATCCAGCTTCCCTCTGCTGCTCCCGGACCCCTCCTATCCAGCTTCCCTCTGCTGCTCCCAGGGCCTCTCCTATCCAGCTTCCTCCTGCTGCTCCCGGACCCCTCCTATCCAGCTTTCCTCTGCTGCTCCCGGGCCCCTCCTATCCCAGCTTCCCTCTGCTGCTCCCGGGCTTTCTATCCAGCTTCCCTCTGCTGCTCCCGGGCTTCTCCTATCCAGCTTCCCTCTGCTGCTCCCGGACCCCTCCTATCCAGCTTCCCTCTGCTGCTCCCGGACCCCTCCTATCCAGCTTCCCTCTGCTGTTCCCCGGTCCCCTCCTATCTCAGCTTCCCTCTGCTGCTCCCGGGCCCCTCCTATCCAGCTTCCCTCTGCTGCTCCCGGGCTTCTCCTATCCAGCTTCCCTCTGCTGTTCCCGGTCCCCTCCTATCCAGCTTCCCTCTGCTGCTCCCGGACCCCTCCTATCCAGCTTTCCCTCTGCTGTTCCCGGTCTTCTCCTATCCAGCTTCCCTCTGCTGCTCCCGGGCGTCTCCTATCCAGCTTCCCTCTGCTGCTCCCAGGCTTCTCCTATCCAGCTTCCCTCTGCTGCTCCCGGACCCCTCCATCCCAGCTTCCCTCTGCTGCTCCCAGGCCTCTCCTATCCAGCTTTCTCTGCTGCTCCCGGCCCCTCCTATCCAGCTCCCTCTGCTGCTCCCGGGCTTCTCCTATCCAGCTTCCCTCTGCTGCTCCGGGCTTCTCCTATCCAGCTTCCCTCTGCTGCTCCCGGACCCCTCCCTATCCAGCTTCCCTCTGCTGCTCCCTGGCTTCTCCTATCCAGCTTCCCTCTGCTGCTCCCCGGGCCCTCCTATCCAGCTTCCCTCTGCTGCTCCCGGACCCCTCTATCCAGCTTCCCTCTGCTGCTCCCGGGCTTCTCCTATCCAGCTTATCTCTGCTGCTCCCGGGCTTCCCTATCCAGCTTCCCTCTGCTGCTCCCGGGCCCCTCCTATCCAGCTTCCCTCTGCTGCTCCCGGGCTTCTCCTATCCAGCTTATCTCTGCTGCTCCCGGGCTTCTCCTATCCAGCTTCCCTCTGCTGCTCCCGGGCCCCTCCTATCCAGCTTCCCTCTGCTGCTCCCGGACCCCTCCTATCCAGCTTCCCTCTGCTGCTCCCGGACCCTCCTATCCAGCTTCCCTCTGCTGCTCCCGGACCCCTCCTATCAGCTTCCCTCTGCTGCTCCCGGACCCCTCCTATCCAGCTTCCCTCTGCTGCTCCCGGACCCCTCCTATCCAGCTTCCCTCTGCTGCTCCCGGACCCCTCCTATCCAGCTTCCCTCTGCTGCTCCCCGGACCCCTCCTATCCAGCTTCCCCTCTGCTGCTCCCGGGCTTATCCTATCCAGCTTCCCTCTGCTGCTCCGGGCTTCTCCTATACAGCTTATCTCTGCTGCTCCCGGGCTTCTCCCTATCCAGCTTCCCTCTGCTGCTCCCGGACCCCTCCTATCCAGCTCCCTCTGCTGCTCCCAGGCCTCTCCTATCCAGCTTTCCATCTGCTGCTCCCGGGCTTCTCCTATCCAGCTTCCCTCTGCTGCTCCCGGGCTTCTCTATCCAGCTTCCCTCTGCTGCTCCCGGACCCCTCCTATCCAGCTTCCCTCTGCTGCTCCCGAGCTTCTCCCTATCCCAGCTTCCCTCTGCCTGCTCCCGGGCCCCTCCTATCCAGCTTCCCTCTGCTGCTCCCGGACCCCTCCTATCCAGCTTCCCTCTGCTGCTCCCGGACCCCTCCTATCCAGCTTCCCTCTGCTGCCCAGGACCCCTCCTATCCAGCTTCCTCTGCTGCTCCCGGGCTTCTCCTAATCCAGCCTTCCCTCTGCTGCTCCGGGCTTCTCCTATCCAGCTTATCTCTGCTGCTCCCGGGCTTCTCCTATCCAGCTTCCCTCTGCTGCTTATGGACCCCTCCTATCCCAGCTTCCCTCTGCTGCTCCCAGGCCTCTCCTATCCAGCTTTCCTCTGCTGCTCCCGGGCTTCTCCTATCCAGCTTCCCTCTGCTGCTCCCGGGCTTCTCCTATCCAGCTTCCCTCTGCTGCTCCCGGGCCCCTCCTATCCAGCTTCCCTCTGCTGCTCCAGGGCTTCTCCTATCAGCTTCCCCTCCTGCTGCTCCGGGCTTCTCCTATCCAGCTTCCCTCTGCTGCTCCCGGGCTTCTCCTATCCAGCTTCCCTCTGCTGTTCCCGGTCTTCTCCTATCCAGCTTCCTCTGCTGCTCCCAGGCCCCTCCTATCCAGCTTCCCTCTGTGTTCCCGGTCTTCTCCTATCCAGCTTCCTCTGCTGCTCCCAGGCCCTCCTAACCAGCTTCCCTCTGCTGCTCCCCAGGCCCCTCCTATCCAGCTTCCCTCTGTCTCCCAGGCCCCTCCTATCCAGCATCCCCTCTGCTGCTCCCGGGCTTCTCCTATCCAGCTTCCCTCTGCTGCTCCAGGCTTCTCCTATCCAGCTTCCCTCTGCTGCTCCCTGGGCTTCTCCTATCCAGCTTCCCTCTGCTGCTCCCGGGCTTCTCCTATCCAGCTTCCCTCTGCTGCTCCCAGGCCTCTCCTATCCAGCTTCCCTCTGCTGCTCCCGGGCCCTCCTATCCAGCTTCCCTCTGCTGCTCCCGGGCTTCTCCATCCAGCTTCCCTCTGCTGCTCCCCGGGCTTCTCCAATCTAGCTTCCCTCTGCTGCTCCCAGGCCTCTCCTATCCAGCTTCCCTCTGCTGCTCCCGGGCTTCTCCTATCCAGCTTCCCTCTGCTGCTCCCGGGCTTCTCCTATCCAGCTTTCCTCTGCTGCTCCCGGGCTTCTCCTATCCAGCTTCCCTCTGCTGCTCCCGGGCCTCTCTGTCACAGATCAGCTGCGGAGCTGATCTGTGTCACCTTTACTACTATAGGTCGGCTGGCACCTGTTGGTCACTAGCTGGTGTTCAGCTCTGAGCACTCTGCAGCTATGGGTGTCGCCGCCCATCACCTGTCCAGCCCTCATGTGCTTCTTTATTTAAATCCCTTTTCAAACCAGCTACTGGTTGCTTGAGCACACATTTGTTCTGAGGCTCCCTTCGTGTAACCTGTTTTACCCTGACCTCTTCGAGAACTGATCTCTAGTGTACTGACCCGGCTTGTTCTGATTACGTTGTCTCCACACTGAGCTGCTCAGGAACACACCTTGACATCACAGCACGCCAAGCAACCCGCTGCTCCCAAGGGTGAGACATCCCTGAGCTGCTGGGGCCCGGGTCACGGAGACGTTGAGAGCTGGGAAGGGGGGATAAGCTGCCCCAGCGTTCCGGGGGGCCCCAGTGGGGTGCTTTCTGCAGGGCTCTGAGCTTAGAGTGTATCTCTCATACAGCCCAGAGCCTGCACTGACTGTCCCCTCCCTCACACGGACAGGACAAGAGAGAGACGATCTGCTCCTTCTCCTCCCGCCCCTCTCCTCCCTGTGTGCACCATGGGAACTGTGACTCTTAGCAGCTGAGTCTGATCACTGACCGTGGTGCACACAGGAGGAGAGGGGCGGGAGGAGAAAGAGCAGATCGGCTCTCTCCTGTCCTATCTGTGCAATGGGGCGGGGACTATCAGTGCAGGCTCTGGGCTGTATGAGCGAGATGCTCTTAGCTCAGAGTCCTGCTGATGGCTACTGATAGACGGACATTAATGAGTGCTGATAGGCACTGATAAGGGGCATTAATGAGCACTGATATGTGGCCACTTATAGGCAGGACTGATGGACATTGATTGGCAGCATTGATGAGCACTGATAGATGGCACTGATAGGCAGCATTGACGAGCACTGATAGGTGGCACTGATAGGTGGCATCGATGAGCACTGATAGGTGGCACTGATAGGCAGCATTGACGAGCACTGATAGGTGGCATTGATGAGTACTGATAGGTGGCACTGATAGGCGGCATTAATGGGCACTGATAGGCAGCACAGATGGGCACTGATAAGTGGCATTGATAAGCACTGATAGGCAGTGTTCTGGGATGATGTCCATGGCCACCTTCCCAGAAATGGAAGCCCAGGGCTTGGATGGAAGGAGGGGGTGGGGTTTAGGGGGGACCTTCATGGTTTCTTGCACTGGGGCCCTGAAGGATCTAGGTATGTCTCCAACTACACCACTACTATATCACTACCACTTCCCTACTATATCACTACCACACCCCTACTATATCACTACTACACCCCTACTAGACCTCAACTATATCACTACTAGACCTCAACTATATCACTACCACACCCATAGTATATCACTACCACACCCCTACTATATCACTACTACACCTCAACTATATCACTACCCACCACAACTATGTCACTACTATATCACTACCACACCCCTACTATATCACTACTACACCACTACCACACCCCTATTATATCACTACTACACCACTACCACACCCTACTATATAACTACTACACTCAAACTATATCACTACCACACCACTACAAAAACCCTACTAAATCATTTCTACACCTCTACTATATCACTACTTCACCTCAACTATATCACTACCACATCACTACTATATCACGACCGTACCTCAACAATATCACTACCACATCACTACTACACCTCTACTAAATCACTTCTACACCCTATTATATCACAATTACACCTCTACTATATCACTACTACACCTATACTATATCACTTTTTTCAATGAATGCAAAGTATTCTGTGATTGGGTGAGAGGGAGAGGCAGGACAGTGATGTCACAATCTCCATCTTGTCCGGAGGGTTCCCTGAGTGTTGCCTGGCGGAGAGCATTGCAGTAAAATCTATTTACATCATTTTTGTATTTGTTGTGTAATTCTCTTCTACGTCGTTCTTCTACCACAATCCTTTCCCATCTTTCATTTCAAGGGAAGTGAATTTGCTGAGATTTGCTGTGTCGGGGGTTCGGTGGTCTATTTCCTGAATATCTGACGGATTCTTCTTCCTACTTACCAACAATGAGAAGATTTTTCTCTCTTCATTGCCCAAACCCGAGAAGAATTCTACAACCCGAATCTGCACTACACAAAGGATTTGGTTTCTCTTCAGATTTCATCGTTCGTCATATTTGTTATGTTAGAGCGAATCACTTTCAGAATAAGTTTCTCATCGAAGACATGGATGAGAGAGTTTGGGGTGGAGGGAACTTGACTGGCCTGCACAGAGTCCTGACCATAGAACACCTTTGGGATGAATTAGAGCGGACACTGCGAGCCAGACCTTCTCGTCCAACATCAGTGCCTGACCTCACAAATGCTCTTCTGGAAGAATGGTCAGACATTCCCATAGACACATCTCCTAAACCTTGTGGACGGCCTTCCCAGAAGAGGTGAAGCTGTTATAGCTGCAAAGGGCCAACTCATTATTCAACCCTCCGGACTAAGACTGGGGGGTCATTAAAGGTCATGTGTGTGTAAAGGCAGGCGTCCCAATACTTTTGGTCATATAGTGTATATCTCTACACCTTCCCTACAGATAAATAATATTCACTGATTTTCGGGATTTCACCAAAGAAATGGAGCAGAATGTATTTTCCTGGAAATTTATGAAGAAAGATTATTTATTTGCAAAAATTTTACAACAGAAATGAAGAAGTTGGGTGGCCCCTCGGAGCCCTCGGAGCCGCTCATCAGAGACGGGAAATACCCGAGTGCAAAACTCCCAACTCACAACTTTTTCATTTTTGTAATCAAAATTTTGGTTTAAATAACCCACGACAACTCCGCCCCCCGACAACTCCGCCCCCCCCCCCCAGAGAGGCGATTAAATATCACCAAAGGAAATCTCTATCCGTGTGATGAATGATATACAATGTCCTGTGTGAGTCACATGACCGCGTAATTGTCATTACAAAGTGTGACAGCGCTGAAAT